>NC_134485.1:71502050-71514550 GCF_040206685.1 Ascaphus truei | reverse complement strand
CTAATTGTAAAAAACCTTATACATTATACACAGCATTGTTTAAAAACCCCTTCCCCCCTAATGTTTGTGTTAAGCAGATTACACTGAAGGGAGAGAGATATAAAGGCCTAAAGCCCCTTCCCCCCCTAATGTTTCTGTTAAGCAGATTACACTGAAGGGAGAGAGATATAAAGGCCTAAAGCCTTACCTGCATTGGTAAACCCTCCCTGCATTGGTAAACCCTCCCTGCATTGATGTCGTGTAGTGTACAGTATGTAAATGTGGGGAGGAGGGGGGCCCAATGTGCATAATGTACTGTGAGGTCTAACCACCCTCACCCCTACCCACATACTGTACCGTTACCCCCCCCCCCCCCATCCTGGCCATGGCCCCTCACGCACAGCAGCTCCACAATTAATAAATAAATATAAATAAATACATGAAGAGAAATAAATATATACTTTATATATAAATGTGAGTTTATAAATAAAATAAAGAATATTATTTCTAGGGGCCCTAGAACAGAAGTTCCCACGCCAATTTCGCGCTCATTGCTCTTTTTTTGCTCTTTTTTTACAATGTTGCTGGTCTTGCGGCTTTGCAGTATGCAAGCAAAAAGCGCAGTGTATGAAGTCTGGGTGAGCGCTTTCCACATTTGATGCCTACGGCACCTTCCCATTTCTACACACTTCAATACCTGCACAGTTGGTAGCGCTTTCCATCCCAGCTACCATTCTGGATATTCACCTCTCACAGGCCATTCTTGCCCGAGTCTGTCCTATCAGACAGGGGCATTAACCTGTATCCACACCACCTGGACAATTTCTCTCTGTCAGAGACTTGTGCTATTTATTTTATATATTTTTGTGTAATTATTCATGCAAATTTATGCTCATTTCATATGTGGTTTTCAACATAAAGTGGCTGCTGGGCCTGATCCTAACTCATACAGTATACAGTAGCGCTTCCCTGTTTGTTTGTTTATTGCAAGCAAAAAGCAGTTTGTAGTACTGAGTGTGAGATAAATTACTGTATTTATCAGTGTTGATCAAAGAGAGTTGATCAGAAGGATTCCCCTTATATACAGTACGTAGAATTAATAAAATTGTATTATTTTCCGATATCCGCAGTGATTCTGGTCAACCTGACAGATTTTTAGTAATACAGTATACTGTACTGCAAGACCATGTGTTGTCTACCTTTTACTACAGTATACTGTACTGTATGAATGACAATAGAGTGCTGTATACTTTATAAGGGGAATCCTTCTGATCAATTCTCTTTGATCAATACTGATAAATACAGTATCATATTTATACCCCTTTAGCACCTGTCGTTCCATCCTATGCACCCATTTACTGTACAATGGTGATTGCGGTCGTATTCACGTACTTTATGTGAGATAAATTAACCAGTTCTTTTATTGCTGAAGTCGCCACAAAATACTTTTATTTACAAATACAGTACAATACAATGGTGAAACTTTTCAAGTTAACAGCAATTCAAAACATCAACACACAATAATACATACTTTACAGTACTGTACAGTATACTGTACTAGTATATTTGGGCCTTGTCTTTGGGGGTTTATTCATGCAATTATTAGGGTGACCTGGCGTTGGAAATACTGACACAGTACAATCCTACAGCTACACCACCCACCCCCTCCCTTAGAGTTTTTAATCCCTCCCTGGCCAAGCATCAATCGTCTGGCTAATCCAATCCAAGCCATTGTTTTGTTAATCTGGCCCTGGGCTGTTCAGAACAGCCACTGCTTCTAAATTACTGAAAATATACAGGATAAATATACAGTGATGTGAAATAATCCTTTCTGTGTGTCTGAGAGTGTTGAAAGTCACCAGGTCCTCATCTAGTAGAGTACATTCTCGAATACCTTTAGAATAAAAATACAGTATATATAAATATACAGTATAAATATTGCACAGTATACTGTAATGTTAAATAACCCATCCTGTTCTTTTTCCCTTCATACTGTAACAGTATCCTCATTGTGTCTGCGGTACAGTAGTTCATTGAGAGAGGAGAGGTTTTGTGTACATCATTACTGCTGTTTATATACTGTACATTTGACTGCACAAGCAGATTTGACGAACACAAGGCCCCCCCTCCCCTCTGGTGCACCCTTTTTCCTGGAACGACAAGAAAACAAAAACTTTGTTCAGTTACTGTACTGTACTGTATGTGCGTACTGTATTATGGTAGACCTACTGTACAGTAGGTGGCTGGTGCAGCTTTCTCTGGAAAGAAAAAATGGAGCAGTTAGTAGGCAGTTACTGTAGTATGTCAAACTAGTCTACTGTACTGTATACTGGAACTACTGTAAACTCTGACTATTGGGAAAGCTAAAATCTGTGCCATACTTACCTGTATCATAGTGTACCTACTGTACAATACTACAGCACTGTACTACTTTCCTGATGCTTGTCCATTGCGCGCGATGACAATGGGCAACACAGTGGCAATATGGTCTATATATTTATTGCATCGTTCCTCGGTGAGTACATCGTTCCAAAAACTCATTATGGCTGTATACAACTCGTCCTTCTTGGAGGGTTTCGCCACTTTACGGATGTGGTCCTTCAGCTGATGCCAGACCATTTCGATCGGATTGAAGTCTGGTGATCTGTGATTGGAAAGAAAGGACAATTAGTTTAAGAGATACAGTACACAGTAAAAACAGTGGGGAACATATAAATGGGACACGGTCTACTACACTTACTCCGCTGGCGTCTTCACCCAGTTGATGCCGCGCTCAAGGATATGCGCCGTCGACGCGGTGTGCTTGGGATCATTGTCCTGGTAAAAGCGATGACCATTGGGAAAGTCTTGTGTGATGTATCGCACTATCACGGGCACAATGTTGTCTTGGAAGAAATCTTTATTCATGATTCCTATAGCAAGAAAAGAAAAGTGCTCAATAGTACAGTACAGTGCATACGGTAAGGCAACACTAGTCAAGTACAGTGCATTAGGCGGCATTATATTTGAGAAATTGAACCTTCAAAGACGACAATGCATCCCGGTCCACGCCTAGAGATGGCACCCCACACATGCAGCTTCACAGGGTGTTTTGGCCGTGGCTTCAAAGTTATGCGGCCTTTTTTGTGGAACGCAAATCTTGCAAATCTCTCCAGCGACACAGTAGACTCATCAGTGAAGATGCAATCCTGGAAAGTCTCACCGCTGTCGATCCATGCCTGGGCCTGGAGCACTCTTTTGATTTTGTTTGCGTCCCGTATCATGGGGTACGCTCTGTAATGACAATGAATAAAAAATGTTAGCGTCACAGCGCAGTACAGTTTGCAAAACAACATTTTTACTTTACAGTACAGTACCTCCTGTACTGTCCACTACTAACCTCACACGTCCATATTTCCATCCAATTCTGCGTCTCATCTTCTTTATGCTGCTCTCGGATACAGTCAGATTGTGGTTTTCCTGAAGAGTGTTTTTAACCCTTAATGCGCTCCTCTCATCATTCTCCTCACTTATTCTGTCCACCAGAAGAGTAGTCTCCCTACAATGCAAAGAAATTATATTGTGTTATTAATATGCAGCAATATAAAATGTATATTGTATACTGTACATGTAATGTTGTAATATACAGTAAATATAAATATACAAAAAATGTATACTGCTGTACTATAAATATAAATAGACAAAATATACAGTATACAGTACTGTTGTAATATAATAAATATACTATATAAATACGGTATACTGTTGTTATATCATAATAAATACACATCATATACTGTATATTTCGTTGTAAGATGAATTGCAATATACCAAAAGTGTATACTGCTGCACAAAAAATATAAATTGACCACACATACAGTACACTACAGTATATACTGTTGTACTATATAAATACTGTATACTGTTGTTATATCATAATAAATACACATCATATACTGTATATTCCGTTGTAAGATGAATTGCAATATACCAAAAGTGTATACTGCTGCACAAAAAATATAAATTGACCACACATACAGTACACTACAGTATATACTGTTGTAATATAATAAATATACTATATAAATACGGTATACTGTTGTTATATCATAATAAATACACATCATATACTGTATATTCCGTTGTAAGATGAATTGCAATATACCAAAAGTGTATACTGCTGCACAAAAAATATAAATTGACCACACATACAGTACACTACAGTATATACTGTTGTAATATAATAAATATACTATATAAATACGGTATACTGTAGATGTACACTACAGTTTTCTATATTTTTTTTGGTTAAGTTTTATAAATACAGTATACAGTACTTACGCATTTGTTACCCTTGGTGCCTTTTTGCGGTCTCTGTTTTTTCCTTGTGCATGATAGCACACAGTGCTTGATGGCACAACGAGGCCAGAAGCAGTTAACCAGCGCTGGATATCTGCAATTCGTTGTCCGCTCGTGTACATCTCCTTCATTCTCATGCTGAGATCCTTTGAAATCTTCTTAACAGGCATTGCTGCGAGTACTGTAGAAAGAAATACAAACACAAGAATGTGTATTCGATGTTTAGTCGATGTGTATTCAATGTGCAGTGAATCCACAAAATGGATGGTGTATTTATATGTTAATGACTCACATAACAGACCACCCACTTTCAACACCTGTACCTGGCCACCATGCATAAAAGGTTGTACACGTTGCATAGCCCACCACTTGCTGATCTTTATCTGAGGCATTGTCCAGATACTGCATTGTGCCTCCCGCTTACATGGAGCATCCCCGGTTCTATGGACGAAAGAATCATCTCACCTCTGCTGTGCCTGCCACACTGAAAAAGAGAAAGGCAGTTACCGTTCCCAAGCCAAAGGCAAAGCGACAGGCTAAGGCCAACAAAGAAAACCTTCTGCTGACCCCAAAGGCTAAGGCTTTTAAAACACGTCAGCCTTATTATGTGAAGAAGAAATACGGTACTGTGCTCGGTTCGCAAGACGCATGGCAGCCAACTCACCGAATCCGCAGACCACTTGCTCCCATATGCTTCGACGACTCTGCTGTAGCTGTCCCGGAAATCTTCAGCCCGGCTTCTCCACCCCCATCTTCTCCGGTTCCATCTGAAGATGCTGCTGCCTCTGAAATCAACGGGTCACTGTCTCCTTTGCTCTTGGACGACTCTGCTTCTCTCCCGGAAATCCAGCGGTCACCTTCTCCATCCCTCTTCCACCACGCTGCAGCTTCTCCTGTACCGGGCATCCCCAGGTCACCTCTTCCACTCTCCATCGATGCCGCTTCTCTCCAGGGAACCCCCATCTCATCCTCCGTTGCACCCATCCCCCCAGATCTCCAGATGCCATGCACAAGCAGCTCGTTGGACCGGATCCTGAATGGGCTAAGTGTGGATCTCCCCGGGAATTCTAGTGTGCTGGCAAAGCTAGATCTGCTTCTGGAGTCGGTGCTACATATGGAGCAACGGCTGGATCAACGGATGCTACATATGGAGCAACGGATGGATCAACGGATGGACAAGATAGAGGCAGACATAGCGGGCATACATTATTTGCTCGGTGTTAATGCCCCTGTTTCCCCGACGCTGGAGCAGGGGGGTGACATGGATGTGATGCATGGTACCTTCGACCCCCTTCCATCACCAAGCACACCCCCTCCACCAGAAGATACAGTGTACTATGCTATTGAGGAGGACATGACAACCCCATCTAGACCACGCCAGGAGACAACCCGGCGACCACTACCGGAGGAAAGCTTCCTCCCAGACACCCTACCATTGCCCATCGCCTCAAGTACACCCGCTCCCAAAAGACTTCCTACACCCGCTCGCATACAAACAGTGCCCGACATCTCCCTGTGCGATCTGACACCGGCGCTGAGGGAGAAGTATAGGGTGAGGAGTGCTGGTATACCACACAAGTATGCCTTGATCATATTTAAACACCATGTTCCCTACACATTGTACTGCGAGTGGGTGTTCAAAGTGAACTATGATGGGAATCGCCAAAAAAATGCCCTTCCTGCCAATTTAAGGAAAAAGATTGTGGAAGAAATGCAGCGCTATTACCCTGTTACAGATCCTGTAATGAGAGGCGTTAGAGACTGCATTAATGGCGTTTTGCGCCATGCAAGGCATCGGCCATGGCTGGAAAATGGGGAGGACTTTCAGTGAGACCATACTGTAATGTTGTGCTGTACTGTACAGTACATGTTTTACCCTATAGTACCTGCTGTACTTAAACAAAGGATACTGAATGTTGTTGTGTGTTGCACGGTTTTTGTACTGTATTTGTAAATAAAAGTTTTTAGTGGCGACTTCAGCAATAAAAGAACTGGTTACTTTATCTCACACACAGTACTACAAAC
The DNA here is from genome assembly GCF_040206685.1 of Ascaphus truei. NCBI lineage: Eukaryota > Metazoa > Chordata > Amphibia > Anura > Ascaphidae > Ascaphus > Ascaphus truei. Next base: position 71,508,208 of record NC_134485.1, on the reverse strand, counting down.
TGCTTTTTGCTGCCAGACTGCAAACCCGCAAGACCAGCAACATTGTAACAAAAGAGCAATGAGCGCGCAATTGGCGTGGGAACTTCTGTTCTAAGGCCCCTATAAATAATATTCTTTATTTTATTTATAAACTCACATTTATAAACCCCGTCACCCACCCCCGCTAAACACAATAAAAAATAATCACACACAGCATCCCCGCAATAAATAAATAAATAAATACAAATAAATACATTTGAAATACATTTTTATTGATAGTGTAGATGTGCAGGGGGTCTCTGGAGCTGAACCGCACAGGTTTTAGGTCTGGGGACCCCGTGCCCCCCGAGATACAGGCCCCTTTAGGGGGTGCCGGTAGCCCTCTGCTTGGTTTAAAGGTCCGATCACGTGATCGCGGCCTGTAAACCAAGCAGAGCAGAGGGATACCGGCACCCCCTAAAGGGGCCTGTATCTCGGGGGGCACGGGGTCCCCAGACCTGAAACCTGTGCGCTTCAGCTCCGGAGAACATCTACACTGTGAATAAAACACACACATCATTAAAGAATCATTCTTTAGCTTAGCGGCTATGCGCTATGGTAAAGAAGCAGCATTTCTGTCTTTTTAATAATATTGTAGAGTGAGCAGGGGGTTCCCTGAGACAGAAATCTAATCTCAGGGGACCCCCTGCTCCTGCACAATATTATTAAAAGTTCAGAAACGAGGCTTCATTAGCATAGCGTATAGCCGCTAAGGTAATGAAGGGGTTAACGCATAATAACCAATAAATACATTCAATACACTACCCACTACCCATGGCAACCTCCGTTGCTGTACAGTAAAACAGAGAAAAAAAATAACACTTTCAAAGTAATGTCCCCTAACCCCTTAATCACCATAGCGGTTATTAACCGCTACAGTCATGAAGGGGTTAACCCGCCCTCACCCACCACTTGGGACGCCTACTGTACATACCCTCCCACTCTAACCCCCCACCCCGTGAGGCCTAACCACCCTCAACCCTCACCCACTAACTACCCACAAGGGAGGCCTACCCACATACCGTTGGGGAAACACCCCACCCCCACCCCAGTACCCACAATAAAAACAGTACAATCACCCACAATAAACAGCATTCTATTTATTAAATACATTACCCACCCCCTGTGCCCCCCCCCCATAAATACAAGATTTATTCTTTTACATTCAGGGTCCATAACGTAGCCCCACGCTAGTCCCCGGTGGGCTGGCAGGGCACCTGGACAGACCTACAGTTTACCAGCAGCATTCCACAGGTTCTGGAGGCCTGCTGGTGGATCCTGCCAGCACCATGGCGCCCAGGTGGTCTCCTTGGGTCACCGTGAGCCTCAATTGGGTCCACACGGTAGGCCCAAGGATGTCTGGGAGCCCCGGGTCAAACCCACAGGTGTCTGCGGGGCCTCGGGTGGTTCCCATGGGGGTCTGGGGAACTCACGGGTGCTCACTACGGGTCCGCGGTGCCCCCACAGAAGTGGGACCACACATCATCATCCCCGCACCTACGGCTCGGAGGTGCCCCCACAGAAGTGGGACCACACATCGTCATGCCCGCAGACTACGGGTCCGCGGTGCCCCCACAGAAGTGGGACCACACATCATCATCCCCGCATGTGTCACCCGTGGAACCACCAGCCTGCTACCCTTTAGGATACCCGAGGATTCCCCGCGGGTGGTCTCCAGAGGTCCCACGCAAAACCACGGAAGTAACCCTGAATGTAAAAAAAATAAACCTGGCCTATACATTCAATACATACACCCTCCCCCCCAACACCTACAGTACAATAATGTGCAAAATAACTATTATCCAGATATGAATAATAGATTAATTGCCCATTATTAAAAACATTAACTAGCATATACAAATAAATAAAGTACTACTGACCTCATCAATACGAAGTTTCCGACGCCAGCGCCTTCCTTCTCTTGCCCACACAAAACATAGCCAAAACCAAGCCAATACATTGCAATTACATTCAGATATCAATTAACCCCTTAAACACCTTATCGGATAATAACCGCAAAGGTAATTAAGGGGTTAAGCCACACAGGCACGATACCCACCCTTCACCCATGAATTTGTACTGTGGCTTCATCATGCAACTATATATATATATACTGTATATATATACATACAGAGAGACAGAGAGAAAGAGAGAGAGAGAGATATATACAGTATATATATATACACACGTTATATACACACCCATGATAAACCAAATATACAGTACAAATAAATGTAGAAGGGTTATCAAAACCATACTGTTCTACAACCAAACACTTCTCCATACAGACACTACATTAAAAATCAATTTCCTTTAAAAATCCTAACTGATCTCACAATCTACTGTACTGTATATGATCACAAACCAATGAAAAAAGTCACATTCCAAAATGCATAAAATCTATGCACCATACTGTATACATTCTGCAAATTAATCAACGTAAACAAAAATCAATTAGCAATCATTATTTAGATCTCTAAACATTTCACACTCAATCATGAACAATGAAACCATTAACAGATTCACGCCTAGAGCAGAACAATTAAGCCTTTGAAAAAATATAAGTACCGACAAAAATACAACCTTTCCAAACCAAGCCTACAGTACCTACAGTATCCCTGACCTTCCTCAAACACACAATACAATACCAAGGAATAATACATCTATCTAATTTTAAAATACTTTAAACTCACAAAATAATTAAAAACACATCTAATCCAGCTTTTAAAACATCATCATTTCTTACCCTGAATGTATACTGTACAGTATATCTCTCTAGACATATATATTGTACATACATACATACAGTGGCAAGAAATGATATACCACAAAAAAATAAAAATACACAGGTTAAAAAACCTTTTGAAAAAATTAACAAGTTAAATAAAATACATTTCTTTACTGTAGTTCACTTACCATTACTTGCCCCCACCGACTCCCGTTGCCCAGCTTACTCACGAACCAATCCACGATCAGGAACCCATAAAATAATAAACCATTGAAAATAATAAACATTAAACTAAAAATCCAAACCAATCCACGGGTCTTCTACTTGTAATACACCTTCATCTGTATTCTTCTTTCTTCTATCTCCTTCCGGGCGGGGCAGGGCGTGGTCTTCTTTCCATCATCGGCCACGCCCTTGTCTTTTTCCTTCTCCGGAGGTCCTTCCTCCGCGGCGTCTGGCTGCAAAATGAGACGACATAGGCTTTTAAAGGCCTATGACGTCACATTTTGCGTCATGGTTCCCACGGTCCTGATTGGACCGTGAAAACCATGTGTGTTGGCCGATAATAAAAAAATGATGACGTCACTTAAAGGGAATGAAAGCACAGCCAATCAGAATGGCTTTGCTTCAATTGCCTTTAAGATGACGTCATGAAAAGGCACATGGCCGTGCACACATGGTACTAGAGCCAATCAGAGCGTGGGAACTTTATCCCTACTCTGATTGGCTCTGGTATACCATGTGTCAGGGGCTTGGGGGAGAAAGGATGTGACGTCAATGAAAACCTGTCACGTGGTACGGTAGCCAATCAGAGCGTGGGAACTTTATCCTTATTGACGTCACATCCTTTCTCCCCCAAGCCCCTGACACATGGTATACCAGAGCCAATCAGAGTAGGGATAAAGTTCCCACGCTCTGATTGGCTACCGTACCACGTGACAGGTTTTCATTGACGTCACATCCTTTCTCCCCCAAGCCCCTGACACATGGTATACCAGAGCCAATCAGAGTAGGGATAAAGTTCCCACGCTCTGATTGGCTCTAGTACCATGTGTGCACGGCCATGTGCCTTTTCATGACGTCATCTTAAAGGCAATTGAAGCAAAGCCATTCTGATTGGCTGTGCTTTCATTCCCTTTAAGTGACGTCATCATTTTTTTATTATCGGCCAACACACATGGTTTTCACGGTCCAATCAGGACCGTGGGAACCATGACGCAAAATGTGACGTCATAGGCCTTTAAAAGCCTATGTCGTCTCATTTTGCAGCCAGACGCCGCGGAGGAAGGACCTCCGGAGAAGGAAAAAGACAAGGGCGTGGCCGATGATGGAAAGAAGACCACGCCCTGCCCCGCCCGGAAGGAGATAGAAGAAAGAAGAATACAGATGAAGGTGTATTACAAGTAGAAGACCCGTGGATTGGTTTGGATTTTTAGTTTAATGTTTATTATTTTCAATGGTTTATTATTTTATGGGTTCCTGATCGTGGATTGGTTCGTGAGTAAGCTGGGCAACGGGAGTCGGTGGGGGCAAGTAATGGTAAGTGAACTACAGTAAAGAAATGTATTTTATTTAACTTGTTAATTTTTTCAAAAGGTTTTTTAACCTGTGTATTTTTATTTTTTTGTGGTATATCATTTCTTGCCACTGTATGTATGTATGTACAATATATATGTCTAGAGAGATATACTGTACAGTATACATTCAGGGTAAGAAATGATGATGTTTTAAAAGCTGGATTAGATGTGTTTTTAATTATTTTGTGAGTTTAAAGTATTTTAAAATTAGATAGATGTATTATTCCTTGGTATTGTATTGTGTGTTTGAGGAAGGTCAGGGATACTGTAGGTACTGTAGGCTTGGTTTGGAAAGGTTGTATTTTTGTCGGTACTTATATTTTTTCAAAGGCTTAATTGTTCTGCTCTAGGCGTGAATCTGTTAATGGTTTCATTGTTCATGATTGAGTGTGAAATGTTTAGAGATCTAAATAATGATTGCTAATTGATTTTTGTTTACGTTGATTAATTTGCAGAATGTATACAGTATGGTGCATAGATTTTATGCATTTTGGAATGTGACTTTTTTCATTGGTTTGTGATCATATACAGTACAGTAGATTGTGAGATCAGTTAGGATTTTTAAAGGAAATTGATTTTTAATGTAGTGTCTGTATGGAGAAGTGTTTGGTTGTAGAACAGTATGGTTTTGATAACCCTTCTACATTTATTTGTACTGTATATTTGGTTTATCATGGGTGTGTATATAACGTGTGTATATATATATACTGTATATATCTCTCTCTCTCTCTTTCTCTCTGTCTCTCTGTATGTATATATATACAGTATATATATATATAGTTGCATGATGAAGCCACAGTACAAATTCATGGGTGAAGGGTGGGTATCGTGCCTGTGTGGCTTAACCCCTTAATTACCTTTGCGGTTATTATCCGATAAGGTGTTTAAGGGGTTAATTGATATCTGAATGTAATTGCAATGTATTGGCTTGGTTTTGGCTATGTTTTGTGTGGGCAAGAGAAGGAAGGCGCTGGCGTCGGACACTTCGTATTGATGAGGTCAGTAGTACTTTATTTATTTGTATATGCTAGTTAATGTTTTTAATAATGGGCAATTAATCTATTATTCATATCTGGATAATAGTTATTTTGCACATTATTGTACTGTAGGTGTTGGGGGGGAGGGTGTATGTATTGAATGTATAGGCCAGGTTTATTTTTTTTACATTCAGGGTTACTTCCGTGGTTTTGCGTGGGACCTCTGGAGACCACCCGTGGGGAATCCTCGGGTATCCTAAAGGGTAGCAGGCTGGTGGTTCCACGGGTGACACATGCGGGGATGATGATGTGTGGTCCCACTTCTGTGGGGGCACCGCGGACCCGTAGTCTGCGGGCATGACGATGTGTGGTCCCACTTCTGTGGGGGCACCTCCGAGCCGTAGGTGCGGGGATGATGATGTGTGGTCCCACTTCTGTGGGGGCACCGCGGACCCGTAGTGAGCACCCGTGAGTTCCCCAGACCCCCATGGGAACCACCCGAGGCCCCGCAGACACCTGTGGGTTTGACCCGGGGCTCCCAGACATCCTTGGGCCTACCGTGTGGACCCAATTGTGGCTCACGGTGACCCAAGGAGACCACCTGAGCGCCATGGTGCTGGCAGGATCCACCAGCAGGCCTCCAGAACCTGTGGAATGCTGCTGGTAAACTGTAGGTCTGTCCAGGTGCCCTGCCAGCCCACCAGGGACTAGCGTGGGGCTACGTTATGGACCCTGAATGTAAAAGAATAAATCTTGTATTTATGGGGGGGGGGCACAGGGGGTGGGTAATGTATTTAATAAATAGAATGCTGTTTATTGTGGGTGATTGTACTGTTTTTATTGTGGGTACTGGGGTGG
>NC_134485.1:71267050-71497050 GCF_040206685.1 Ascaphus truei | reverse complement strand
AAACCAGGCATTTGCTCGAATAAAGTGTGTCGGTGCAGTACATCTTTCTTCTCATGTTTACATGTACTTTGTGTCCTCCCTTTTTTGATGACGTCCGCTATTGGACAGTCAATCACATTGCATGTTTACATTGTAAACGTTGCATTACAAGCAATTCATGCTAACTTATACACACATCTACAATAGTTACTCATTGTTACACGTTTCAAACTGATTCAATAGCAACTATCCTCATGACATAAATGTATGCATATGCACACGAGAATTCATTGTTGTGAACATGTGACACTAACATGGCAAATTAGACATGTTGCTGCAAACTTTTTCTACGTCAATCTCATGCTTTTAGCATACTTACATGACTGAGTGTTGCGTTCAGAAGTGCTACATGCATTACACATTACACTAATCATTTACAATGAATGCTTGTACAAAGCTTCACGTTACATCATTGTCAAATATCACGATTGGCTGCTGAATACACAGAAATAATACTTCTTAGATCAAATGGATACAGTTTGGGAGGCAAGTACTTTAATATGTTAATGTAACACCTTGCATTTTACAATGTCACCTGACATCATCACATAGCTATTTAAAGGACGCCCATTACCTGCTCATTCACAGCTACTGATTTCAAAATGATGCGATTGTTTAGGAGACGGAGGAACATTCTTTTGCACGAGTGGCTGGCTGATGAAGAGAATGACATAGGGCAAGGGAGGGACAGAGCCAGGGACAGTGGCAGGGACAGGCACGCGGACACGACAGGGAGAGGGACAGGGAGAGGGATAGGAGATCAGAGGAGAAGACAGAGGAGACAAGTTGTGGCTCGTCCGCGTGTGTACAGGGAGAGAACCCTGTAAGATGGGATGAGTGAGGAGGAGATAGTAAGTCACTATCATTTGAGTTCAGCAGCAATCTTATCTCTTTATGAAGAGATAAGGGGAGATTTAGATTTTTTGACAGCCAGAGGTCGTGCAGTCCCTGGGCTTGTTAAAAGGCTGTGCTCATTACATTATCTTGCTACCGTGTCATTCCAGACAACTGTGGGCATAGTGGGTGGGGTCTCGCAATCTACATTCTCGCGGGCCTTTACCCAGTTTCTCTATGCACTCAATAGACGCGCTAGGAATTATATTCATTTTCCTAAAGAGCAGACAGAGTGGCAGGAAGTCAGGAATGGCTTTTATACCATAGCCGGGATACCATGTGTGCTGGGTGCAATCGATTGCACCCATGTTGCTTTGATTCCGCCTAGTCAGAGTGAGCATGCTTACCGCAACCATAAGCACTACCATTCCCTGAATGTACAGGTGGTATGTGATGCCACGATGAAGATAATGCATGTGGTAGCCAAATTCCCTGGTTCCAGTCACGATTCCTCTATCCTGAGGAACTCATCAGTCTTCCATGCTTTCGAAGAAGGCCATTTTGGACATGGTTGGTTGCTGGGTGAGTACATATTTGGATGTTGTAACACAAAACTAATTTTTGTTTAGGAACGATTTTATTTTAGAATGTTATCACTAATGTTACCTTATGTGTGCTCCATTGATTATAGGTGACTCAGGATACGGAATTAGGCCGTGGCTCTTGACTCCGGTGCTAAACCCTCAAACTGAAGCAGAGGAGAGGTACAATGCTGCCCATATATCTACGCGATCTGTTATAGAGAGGACATTTGGCCTACTCAAGACCAGATTTAGGTGTCTCGATAGAACTGGTGGAGCTCTTCAATATAAGCCACAAAAAGTGTCTGATATTATAATTGCCTGTTGCATTTTGCACAATGTGGCACTCAGACATAATGTACACGCAGACATAGGTCAGGCTTTGGTAGAGGAGCATCCCACCAATGTACCAGCTGAAAATGAACAAACAGCCAGTGGTGCCGAGACATGCCAGAATGTCATAAATACTTTTTTTTCTTGTAAGTAAACACATATATGTTCCTAGTACTACTTTGATATATTCATTATGTTATATTAACACGACATTTGTTATAATAACCTTCTGTTAGGACACAGATGAATATGGGTAGCACACCTTTCTCTTCTCTGCTGTGTGGACAAAGGCATGTGGCACCGGTATGTTATTCTTGCACTGGTTATATAATCCTTCTTCGAATGTAAACTAGTTGTGTGTATGTGAATACAACAAGTGTTACAAATGAGTAATTTCGTTACATTGTGTTGTTGATTATGCAAACACAATACACAGAGTATGGCCATAGTCATTCATTCTTGCAGTATGGTTTCATACAATCTTATTGTTACACTGTTACATGTGCATCAATATGATGTGTACACCAGGCAGCTTTTCATTTTTTATGTTACAAAATATACATGGTGTTTCATATGTAAAACCAAATAGACACTTTGGTGTGTTGCTTACGTTAATGAAGATGTCATGTCAATTTTTGCAATTTAAGTATTGTTCTATTTTTTTATAGGTATATCTCCTCTATGACTGATCATGGTATGTATATGAACTGACATCTTTCATAAGATGTGCCTACCTCTATATACTGCACCGACACACTTTATTCGAGCAAATACCCAGTATGTACCTGGCAGATACCTGGAATGCGCCGCTCCTCACCTCTGACAAGCCCCGTTGTGTTTGCCTTCCCAGCCTGGGTTCATGCCTGGCTGACGGGCGGCTGATCTGTTAAATGATAATGATTAGGATTTAATAGGCTGCAATGCTTCGCGTGTCTACCAGATGGCATAAATTCATGAATTGTAATGCAGTATATATATATATACTGTGCAGTATTGCAGCCAGCGGGAATAAAATGCTTCAATCCCTGCCTGGACAATACCTCAATGCACTCGGGCAGAAAACAGTCACAAACCTCAATACACCCGGGTATACCCGAATTCGTGGGACTAGCCGAGCTCGAATAAAGTGTGTCGCCAGTGTACGTATAATTATAGGATGTATAAACCCAACATAGTTGTCAACTTGAAATCTTACATACATCTCGTTTCTCTATCATGTACATGTGTTTACATACTCTTGATGTTTCATGTGCATTGTATGTGAAAATTATTAGTGACATGACATCACATTTAATGTATGTACCCTTAAAAATTCCATTATTGTAATATAGGGGTGGGTGGAGAGAAGGGGATAAATGCTGCTAGTGTTTTGCTTACAGGAGGTGATTAACCACGGATGCACATGAGTGATCATAACACTCCATACATGAATGCCTGTAATCACACCAATGCTTTGTACATCTTGTATGTTGCAATGTATGTGATTAGTAATGGTATCAATGAATTGTAAAGATTATTTTGACATTGTCACATGTGTATGTATAAGTCACACATGTGTGTTGATGTGACCTACATGTAACAAGTGTCAAACTGTTAACACAAAGCAAAATATTTATAAAATTTATTAGTAATTTTGCATAACTCATTTCACCCAATGACAATGTTGGTAATATAGTTGGAATGTCATACACGTCAGTTCATCATTATTATGAACATCATTTACAAGTATTCTCAACATATGAACGTAAATCACGTTCACATTTGCATAGGCACACATTTCAAGACCACTGTTTGTGTCTGTATCCATTTGTGTATGATGCATGTATAACACCGTCAAATGATAACATCAGGTTTATTATGTTAGCTTATATCATCATACTCACTTTACTCTGTATGTGTTGAACGTTTACTAAACACAGTAAACTATAGTTAGTTTGCTAAATGAAATATACACAGAAACTTACATGTTTACAATATCAGTACCTAATTTTCATAAATTCATGCATTATAGTAGAGTACTACATGTTGACATAAAAATTTTTTGCCACACTCCAAAACTATTAAAATAACATCCCCATGTAACATGAGAACTTTTACATGAAATGGCTACTTGGTTTTAAGTCTCCTTTACATACTTTCTACAGTCATACGTCCCATTATACAATATACTACACAAATGTGTTTGCTGAGTGGGATTGGTTGTTATACACTGGCGACACGTTTTATTGAAGTGCGGCCGGTTCCGCAAGCCGGGAGATTTTCCGGCTTGCTAGTGGCATCCCCTCGGCGTGCCGCGCGTCACCGATGCGCGGTCACGTGTCATCGGGTGCCTGCGCCCCCTGCACGCGTGTCCAGGGCTCCCCGAGGGAGCCCTGGTGTCCCGCGATGTGAGAGACGGTGGCAGGGGGTTCCGGGGGACCCGGCGGACCCGGCAGCGGGAGGAAGAAAGCCCCGATCGGAGGGCGCTCCTCCGCTGCTTAGGCGCGGGCCCGGCACCCTCCAGCGCGCGCCAGGTTACTGCTGCGGCCGAGAACGGGCAAATGCTCAAATAAACTCGGCCGCAGCAGTATATTAAACAGAGCATGGCATATAATTTTAGTAAAAAATAAAGTACACACATAAATTTTAAAAAATGCACTGTTTAGCAACATCATTATGTTAATTAAGTGGTTATGAAATATAGGCATAACCGGATCACATTTTGTATTGTTTGTTAATATGCGCTACAAGCATTATAAAAATTGTTGCATATGTAGTATATTAGTCGGTCGCTCCTCCTCACAATCATCTCATATAACGTTTGACACTTCTGAAATCATACATTGATCCCATTGATTCTTCCCCGACATCTCTGAAATACAGCAAACACATGATGGTCACAGATGGCACCTTTATATATGTGTAGCTATTACAACGCGTTACACATCTCTATATGATTGTGTATATCCACGCGTAATTCACTTATATGTTAGAAGTGCAAGGTTACAAGTAAACATCATTATGTATCCTTTTGTTAATTGCGTTGCAGGCATAACTATGGATATGATATTTCCGTTGCCTGTATACATAATAATGTGCGCGCACATCTTAATTTGCGCACTGACTTCCCGATTGGGTCGACTAAGTGTTAGCGCATGCGCTAAACAATGTGTACGCTGTGCGTTCAATACATGTTGTTACTAGCATTAAGCATATAATATGTATTTGAAATCCAATGAACGCGAAACTAAATTCGTTCTGAACACGTACTTCTATAATCTTTTTAAACGGACGTGTGTGGACGGAAACAACGGCAGAGCAGCCAATGAGCGAATACAATACGTGTGACGTCATGTTAAGGCAGCGTTAAGTGCATGCAAACACTCCTCCCACTGAATTAACATTGGCCTACTGCAGTGTGCACGGCCACAAACACAGACGCGCGCGCATGACACAGTGCAGTGACCGTAACAATAACAAACGGACACAGCCAATAGGCTTTGACGTGCGCACGTCGGTTGGGGGTGGGGGTTACATCCGTAATCCTTTTTAAGGATGCCTTGGCACATGACAAGGGTCCCACGTCATATGTGGCCGACCCTCTTTTTTTTTTAGATGTTGCATGATAAACCAAGAGGTGTGTGTTACAGTTATGGTAACATGTTGCAATGATATGTTTTAAGATATAGGAAACTAGGTATATTTTCTCCGTTAGCAATGTGTACTAAGCTATCTGGTTGTAGTATATTGTAATAGGAAATAATGTGTTTGTGAACGCTACATGTAATGCTGTCTGCAATGTTACGCTGTATCCACGCATTTAGCGTACAAATGGTGGATATTTAAAAGTTACAACTTTTAACGGTGAGTCAACGTATAACGATTATTATATTTACCATTCTTCTAGAAGTAACATTTCGTTTGGCTGCAACTGGTCGCTCCAGAAAAACACTGGATTTTCATCCATGGTTGAGGCAACCGTTGAATCCTGTAGGAGACACATCTCCATGAGGCGCTCATAGGAATCGGTACTGCCTTCTTCAAACGATACGTCCGGAGGTACGTACAGTTCTTGGTTTTGCCATTCAAATGGGTTTTGACCAAAAAGGTTGGGAAACACATCATAATAGTTATGTTCCTCTTGCATCTGTGCTTCAGGAATGGAGGGTGCAGATAGCAGGTATCGATTCATACGGAACAGTAGTAGCCGATCCATTGCTATTGGTATTAGGAATAAATATGCTATTTATCAGAACATATGTGCCATGTTCCATGGTAAGTATAAATTGTGGTGCAATCTGCCAAAATCCATACCTTTCCTGTAGGTTATCATGGACACGTTCAAATAACTCATTTGTTGTTAAAGTGAATCGTACAGATGATTTAAAATTTTCAGCGCGGCACGGGTCTTGGTAATATGGATATTTACTTCTGATCAAGTCATAGATTACCCCAACGTTGGCTTTGCGTTGTGCAGTTGAGATGATAGCCTCTGCTATCATTATTTTGAAAGGTTTGTGCAGATGCGTGTTCAAAGTTGTCTGGTCTGCCATTGCTGCGTCTCAAATAATGTGTGAATCAGGAGTTGAAGTTTTCTTCTGCTGAATGTGAAACTATTTAAATGTTATCTTTTGTTACTTTTGCCAAGGTCGCTATACAATTTCAATGTTGCACTCCTTTTTTCAATCACCAATTCGAATGTGTAGAAATAATTGGCACACATTATTTGGGATAAGATAACAATTTCACAGTGAAAGTGTAATTGTTTTTCCCGTAATCTACATTCTCAAAACAAGGGTACGATTTTAATTCAAAAACAATGTGGGTGAGAAAATCTAGTGTTGGCATTATGAAAATACTGCCTACACTGACATAATGAGATATAAACACACCTGCTAATGTTTTTCTCTCTGTCTTTTGTTCCAAATTTCAGTGTGTGTATCTTTCCATCTGGTTAACTCTCTGTCTGTCTCACACATTTTGACTATCTGTGTGTGTATATATATATCTCTAAAACCAACAATGAAATATATATATATATATATATATATATATATATATATATATATATATATATATATATATATATATATGTGTGTGTATGTTACTGTATTTAAGGCCTTATATGTAAACAGGGATTGTTATATTGCTCACACTTATTTAAAGGTTTAAACATTACAGGGTAAGTATGTTTGAGGGCCTATTAGAGTCAGCTGTGTCCAATTTGGAGTTAACATCAAACAAGGCCTTTTGTGAGTTTACAAGGCCTGTAGTGTTACAACATATAATATATCTATTTAATCCAGTTCTAGACTGAACATATTGATGGCAGTACTGCTGCGACACACTTTATTCGAGCAAATACCCAGTATGTACCTGGCAGATACCTGGAATGCGCCGCTCCTCACCTCTGACAAGCCCCGTTGCATTTGCCTTCCCAGCCACGGTTCATGCCTGGCTGACGGGCGGCTGATCTGTTAAATGATAATGATTAGGATTTAATAGGCTGCAATGCTTCGCGTGTCTACCAGATGGCATAAATTCATGAATTGTAATGCAGTATATATATATATATACTGTGCAGTGTTGCAGCCAGCGGGAATAAAATGCTTCAATCCCTGCCTGGAAAATAACGCAATGCACTCGGGCAGAAAACAGTCACAAACCTCAATACACCCGAGTATACCCGAATTCGTGGGACTAGCCGAGCTCGAATAAAGTGTGTCGCCAGTGTAAGTAGGCCTTGTTTGAAAACTATTAAAATGGTGATCAAGGTGAGTGAATTATGTGCTTCATAATATTAGGCCCATATTGTTAAAGGGTCAGATCATGTATATTTCACTAACATAAGGCCTGTTTTATTTCAATACAGTGTTTTCACAAGAAAGCATCATATATATCTTGTGTAAAAAAAACTCTCTACAAATTTACAACTGTAAAACTTTATATATATATATATCTCTCTATCTATCTATCTATCTATCTATCTATCTATCTATCTATCTATCTATCTATCTATCTATCTATCTATCTTTCTATCTATCTATCTATCTATCTATATATATATATATTTAGTTATACACTGTGTGTGTGTGTACATATATACATAGATAATACATATATATTACTACACATTCACAGATATGTTATTGTAACCAGTACTCATACATGATGAAAGGACAACATTAAGAAGCTTCAAGGAAGGTGAAGGTAAGTAATAGTTTACAGTTAATCCTGCTCTAAACTGAAATTTAAGATGTTAGCAGTTAAATAGATAAAAAAAATTACTTGCATGTGAATACTATTAACATGCAATGACTACCTAAATTACCTAACAAACACACCTAAATACAATGTTTTGTAGCTAAGTGAATGTCAGCTTCTCTAAACATTGCAAGTTTGTAATGCTGGACCATTACTGAACAGATGATTAATACATAAATATTAATTACATTATGCATTCATTCGGAGTGTGAACATTTCCAAACCTTCACGTGTACAAGGACATACTTGAATGTTTGGAAACAACAGGTCTTGATCATACATACAATATTCATTAGATAATCTCAAATCAACAACACAAGGCCAAATACAGATTTACTTAATTAGAAAATTTATTCATTTTTTCCCTTTTGAGACCGAGTCACAGGCCTGCTTGTTGTCGATTGGGTTTTTTTTTTCAGTTTGGCAACAACTTTAAGCAAAACAGAGCCAGTTTGACTAACCTGTGGCACTTCACGGGCAGGGCTTGTGGCCTGTGACACTTCACGGTCAGGACTTGTGGCCTGTGACACTTCACGGTCAGGACTTGTGGCCTGTGACACTTCACGGTCAGGACTTGTGGCCTGTGACACTTCACGGTCAGGACTTGTGGCCTGTGACACTTCACGGGCAGGACTTGTGGCCTGTGACACTTCACGGTCAGGGCTTGTGGCCTGTGACACTTGTGAACAAGTTGTTACACAGTGCTTAATTGATGCTTGTTCCGTTTCATGTTTGTGTTTTTAGTTTGTTTCCAAAAACTGGTCAGTAGTAACTGCTTGTGCATTTTTCTTTTTGGTGCCTCCTTTGTAGGTGTCAGCTCCAGACTTTCTACAGATGGCAGCGGTAGGATGTTGAGAGGAACATGCACAGAACTTTCACCTACTGTACCGGTAACATCCCGACCTGGGGAATTAAGATCAGATGCATGGGGTGAAAAAGTAGCAGCATCTAAAGATCCTTCCTCTGATGGGTTAAAGTTGAAATGATGTGCTGTTGTAGTCATTCTCAAGTGATTAGCTTGGGTTAGCTGAACAACTACTGCTTCTAATGTCGTGTTTAATTTTTGTATCTGTTTAGGAACTTCAATGAAGACTCTGTGGAGATGTGACAATTGTGATATCGTTTCTTCCTGCAGTGATATCATCCTTTCGTGCACTGACATCAGATCTGAATGGCGACGATTTTCTGCTTCAACAATTTTTTCTTCAGAAGCTGCTATTGCTGCGTATGTGTTTCTTGCTGGAGGAATGGCCTGTGTTACTCTTTGAATAGGAACCTCCTCATGGTCACTTGATTGCATTTCTGTGTCTTTGGCATCATCATGTTCTAAAAATAAATGAACACATGATGAAATGGCATGCTGTTTTACTATGTAATTATACACTGTGATAACAACTAACACCTAACATGTTTCCATACGTTTTATGACGTCACATTAAAATGTACCTTGACTTAAGAATTATGTTTGGACCCAGTGTGAAATAAGAATGAATGAAAGGTTGTCCAAACCTCACAACTCCTACATGATACTTTACATCACAAACACAATACATGTTCTCTTAAAAAACTTCATTTTCAATGACACTAAGTGATCCAATTTAAATAACATGTCAAAAACAATTAATTAACATTACAACATAACATATATAAATGAACATATGACATATTATATGTCCTGCACCTCATACACTCGTCTTCCAGGTGCGATGAGCTGCATGACCCCAGTGAAGACACTTGTTCAGTCTCAGGTGACACATGTCCTCCAGGAGCAACTATATACAACAATAACATCAGTTGTTAATGGACATGTGTACATAATGAACATTGAGTTAGTGTATCTTGAGAATTTATGGCTAACTAACAGCATCACTTCATGAACTGAAAATGTGTGTGGCAAACTGAAAATTAATCGTTTTAAAACAATGTACATGCCAGTGTACTTTGGACTTTTTACTTCATTAACATACAACATACAATGTTTATGCAGTAATGCGTTAGCAAAATAGAATGAATATTGGACATACCCTGCATATGTTGTGCAGTAATATCACAATAATAATGTACATCACTATCATGAGATCAACGTTGACAATGCTTATCATTAAGTAGGTAATATTGGAAAAGTTATTGTTTTTGTTACAGGATATGTGTGCTACATTAATAGAAGCTGTTGCAGGCCTTAATATGGCTGCCACTCAACAACACAACACATGCAGTGTGTCGCTCACAGATGCTACTGGTGTGATAATGTGGTGTTGATATAAGTTGAACAATAGATCTGAGTGAAGGAATGTGTAACGTACGGTTTGATACATAATGGTTTGGTGGGTGAATTTGTACATAGAGTTACCATTTCAAATGACAGTGATTAACTTCTGTTTAGCTTGTCAGGTTTTAAGAACTGTAGTCCCTCCCCCAAAAACTAAAATCACCCTGACCTTTCAATTAATTCAAGCAGCAGAAAATGGTGTCAACAAAGTTTACCGTAACATGACCCTGTTATTTGGCTGTGTGCACAACCCCACCCCCTGAGTTCATGTGTATGCTGTGATGACATATTAATTGCAGCTGCTTGAACACAATGGTAGATGAGCTAAATAGTAGTCTGAAGTGTGCTACCTATGAACACAATTACATAACATATGCAACGTGTGCCTCATTATGCTCTCTGTATATGAGATGAAGCAAAAAATAACCTTTTTCTAAACAAAAGCAAATGTGTTAGTGCAAGTGTTGTTTGTTGGCCGTTGCATGCAATATCTTCGATGCATGATTTGAAGAGGCAGTAATGTCGTGTTTGTAGGTGTTAAATAAATTACATATCAATTACTATTATATATATGTATGTACTGCAACAGTACATATTAATGTTTGCTCATTTGAATGTCTTAGACATGTGTGCAACCCTGTTGTTCCCCATATTCGGGCAGCATAAATTGCTTCCACTGCAGCAAAGGATTGTGGGAGATGACATGCAAATGAGCACGCAGTGCCACGTTATATATTATTTAGTGATTGAAGTAGGACAACGAAATATAAATATATATTGATAGATATATATATAGAGAGAGAGAGACATATATACATATATAGATGTAGGTATGCTTCTATTGGGAAGAAAGTATAAATAGCAGCGGAAATATAGAAAATAATTGTCACCTACGACACGCCTAGTACAGTAACATTTCTCACCTGGTGGAAATTCTGACGAATAAATTCCAATATCTCTGTCACCGGCCAAACCCTTTTGTGATAAGTTGGATGTCCATATATTTTGCACACGTCGCCAAACCTGACACTGATTGTACACAGATAAAAATTTACCTCATTTTAGAGAGAATCAACCATATTGTGAGGGGTAAGGATGGTCTCTATTCACTTGTGGATAGACTGTTGCAATAGAGGCCATGGCATCTGGAGGAAGTCTCTTCTCCCCCCATGTGCCTCTAAGCAATAACCATATGCTGAGAAGCTTGACATACAGTACCAGCCTGCTCATTCAGCTACTGTATGATTAAATTGTGTCTCTTTTAAAAAAACACACCTGAGACAACTGAACCACAGAGGCAGAGACACATCTGTCTCCCGATCACTGACATCCCTCTTTCCATAATACCCAGAAAACTTTGGAATGATATTCTGCACACTGCAGGGGCCAGCTACATGGATTTTTCTAATTCATCTTCCAACATCATGTGCTTTTGGAACTTTATTCTGAGTGGCACAAAAATGGGAACTCGCGTGATAAGAAGAATTTACCGAACAATTTGAAGAGTGCTATTTTAGATGCACTTGGGAAGAAGTATAAATACAGTATAGTACAGCGGAATTCACGAATGTGAAAAACACAATGAATGGACTATTAGGGTATTTGAGGCTTGTGGGCTAGAGTAATGATTAACTGAAACCGATGCAAACATGAACTGTAAAAGAAATATAGTTTAATGTTTAATTATGTTGGGGCTGGTACTAGTCAGCAGTGTACAAGTGGAATTATTTGATTGTGCTGTTTTTAAAGTAATGTTGTTGATTTCATGCAATGATCTATTGATGCAATTGTTTTCATCTTTGTTTTGCAGATTCTCAATAACAACACCTTGTTCATGTAGAAACCACATCCAATGACACAGAGCATCTAAATTTAGCATAGGTTGAACTTGATGGATGCATGTCTTTTTTCAACCTCATCTACTATGTAACTATGTAACTATGTAAGTGTACCATAGCCTCCCGGCCGCTTCCTATTTTTCTGGGCCCTACCAGTGTAAGTCCTGTTAGGTGCAGGCAGTGGATGGTTTAATGCCTTCTGAAAGGCCTTGTGTGCTTTTGCAGCCTTAGATACAGTTGATGTATCCAAGGTGGGCCTAGCAACAGCCTGAGTGTGTCAGCCTGAGGGGTGGATACTGATTGGGTCACATACTGGATGTGATGGCCTGTCAGTATCCAGATCTGTCTTGTTAGGGGGCAGAGTTACAGTCACATCCAAGGGTATAAATACTGGCATGTTCCTTAAAGTAGGTGTGCTCTTTCCTCCCCCTGTGGAGTGAGTACCAGCTACCCTGGTTCTCACTAGGGGAACTCAAGATGAACACCAAGGAGAGGGAAACTATGCAATGCTGTAAGATCAGATTCTAAAATAAACATCACTGTACCATCACCAGTGTGATTCGCTGTCTAAGAACCAAGAAAGGTGTTAGTATGGACCATACTTCCATCCAAAGGACCCATGCTGACTGGAGGCGCTGCAACCATGAATAAGGTACCCTGTAAACCCTGTCCTTTTCTCCCCACGATACCGCAGAGCACTCATAGCACTCAGCCTCTTGTTACCTCACAGGTACACACCACCGCAAAATGTGAAGTAGCAGATCAAATCTCACTTAGGGTGGGGGTCCAAGGGTTACATAAGTATAGGATAATTAATGTAACAACTGCCTTTAATGCATCTCTTTGCATTGTACAGTAGCTCTTGCATGTATGCGCATTAATTAGATGAAAGACATACAGTATGCATTCCATTAAGTAGGCATTGTGTGCACATGTGCAGTAATTAAATTTGAATTCCCATGCATTCCATTCAGTTGGCAGATAACTTGAACGTGCACAAAGTAAATCAAAAGTATATGCGTTCCATACAATATACATTGAGTGCGCATTTGCAGTGTTGTGTTCCAAACACAACAACACGTGTTTAATTAATACATGTATTTCTCAATTATCTTACAGGTGAAACAAGAGACAGCCAGAACATGTTGATGGAAGAAGATTGCATTGTTATTCCCCAAGTCTGTTATTTTTTTTATTATATAAAGCAATAAATATTTTAATTAATCTTAGACAGAAGTATGGTACAATACGTTTCTCTAATTACTTAGTTTGTCTATTATCTGTAGTTTCCGACCATTGCAAAGGTGCATGGGAATTTTAGTTCGGTTACATTACAAAATGTGCATTACTGTAGCAATAGCCTCGGAATACCGTACATTGAGTTTAGCTTAAAGACACACTAGCACCGCCTATCATTACTGCAAAGTACTAAGGCAGCCAAACAATACCATTTGCTTTTTGGGGCTATGACATGCACTAAAGTTCTGGGGAATTGCATTCGTTTTCACTCGATCATGGAAACAATAAGTTTTGCTGCAGTTCATCTGTACTAAGATATATACGGGGGATACATTGCTTAAATCCCAATCACTTCTATTTAGTATTTTGTACTGTACATATACACACGTTTGTGAATGAAATTTAAAAGTTCCAATGTTTATAGTATTTATAGAATCTTTTAGGGGATTTTCTCCATTCTCATAAGTCTGTGACATTCTGCATGGCACGAAAGTTCTTTCCTTGCTTAAAGGTGCTGGGCAACGGCTCTGTGGGTCACCGCTTCTGGGTATGGATATGACTGCAGAGACACAGAAAATTCAGGATGCTAATTAAAATTTTCTTTACATATCCAAATGAGCAAATTTCCCAGGTGTTCCAGGTGTTTCTCAGGCACAAATGTACCTCCACATATTGTTTGTGGAGGTACATTATATAAGTCCCTGAGTTCTCGTGAAAAATTGATTCCTCTATCCAGCAAAACCTTTTTTTCAGCATCTGGATGGGAATTACATTAAGTCCATGTGTTATCTTTAACAGAACTTTTTTGATAGGTGCTGTTAGGAGGAATATCTCTTTTGTATCTCATTATCAGCAATGGCTCTTATAGTTAACGCAATGTTCTTAACAGCCGCAAACCTTATTGGCCTTTGAAGATACACTTTAAGGCATGCTGTAACTGTAAAGGTGTTTCCCCCACCCGGTGGGAGATTTTCCCATTACTACGGTGTATGGTGCATATACCTGCTGGTAACAAGAGGGCTGAGTTGCCCGGGGATGGTAGTGGTGACACAGGAACAAGCTTCTGGGGTTCATACCCTAAATATCTCTTTAGCAGTGCAGCGCCTCCATCTGCTGTAGGCTCCAGGAACTGAAGGTGACCTCCCACGGGAGAGCCTATTACCTCTTCCTCCAGTAAGGTCACGCACCAGGTGGAGGTATATAACAACAAGAATGTTTTTTTGTCTTCTGTACAGCACAGTTACACGGCAGGCTTCTGCCCAATGCAGTACTCTCAGCTCTCACTGACGGATGGTGCCTGGACCGTCACTACAGGCCAAGGGCACCTGCAGCCATCCTAGCTCTTCCCACTTCCCTAGCAGAGGCAGAGGTATGGTCCACACTCACTCTCCCCCGGAGGGAAGAGCATGAGGCAAGGCCCCAATCTCAGGCTCCCGGTTGTGTGACCTGCCTTCCACAGAGGGGGAAGGACACTACTAAATTTAGGGCAGTCCTGCCATTAAGTACTGCCACGAGGAGGGCACCATGTCTGGCTCATGATTGGCCATGCCCAGGCCTGATGTCACCGTCACCCGCTGTCACTGAAATGCAGCTCCTCGGAGGGGGAATACCCCATAGCAACTACTGGCAACCTGATTGTACCAGGGTTTACTGCCAGCCCAAGGGCAGAATAGTAGCAATCAGGTGACCTGGCTACATAACATTAACTTAAGTTAACTTTGGCCGTTAAAAGGTTTCGAAAAATATTAGAGCAAATTTTTCCGGGTCCATCAGCAGTGCAGGACATTTCTTTTTTCTTTTTTAAATCATGGCATCCACTCAAACTGAACTTAAAGATATTAGTGTAATGTTTTCACTAAAAAATCAGCAATGAGATACAGTATAGTATAGATATTTTTATGATATAATCAAATCTTTGCTTCTCATGTCCTCTTGCATTTGGGTGCATTTAATACCTGAAAAGTATGCTAATGAGAAAACATTTTCATAGCAGCATTGTAATTGCTGTTTAAACACAGTTTAGTTATTGTGATTAAAAATTGTGAATTACTTTTGGTCTGAAAGATATGGTTATAGCTAGGACTAATGATCAGTTTATGAAATTGTGTGCACTGTTATAGTTATAATGCAGTTAACATATATTCATGTTAGCATTTTAATGTTTGTTCAGTCATTGGAATGATTCCTCAAGCTAAGCAATACTTGAAAACTCACAGTTCAATCAGTAGCAAAAGTGAAGTATTGAGTTTTATCATTTGAGAAGATTGACAGGACTTGCAAATTCTGCAATCCGCTGATGGATTTAAGAATCCAATCCATGGATTGGATTCTTAAAATCCGTCAATGAATTGTATCCAATTGCAATTTTGGATTAATCCATGTGGATTGAAACAATAACAATCCGTCTACAGATTTGACACTGTGGAACAGACTTTTAATGGTAAATTCGGAAAAATCCCGGAAACAAATTTGGACTGGTTCACCTATCTCTACTTACAGGGACTCCCCCAGTTGGGATAGCATCTGTATCCTCTGACACCCTCATAGAAAACAGCTCTGGCTGCATCAAACCCAACAAAAATCAAGATAGCATGCCCCCACCTGTGACTGCCGATGAGAATGCCCTAGAGCATTGCTCAGATGCTAGAGCATTGCTCAGATGTCTGCCATCTGTAAGTGCACCTGCTTTATTTGCACCTGCACCTCACTCTTTAATGGCACTGAGCAGACTCTTAGGGGCCTATTCACTAAACCTCAATAAATTGTGCATTGCAGAGTGACTTTGCATTGTTTTACTGCACAATAAAATGTGTGTCAAAACGGTATTCACTAAGAAAAAACAATTTTCTTAAAGTTCAGTAAAAAAAAAATGCAAGATCGTACTACTTGTTTGTTCATTTTTTTTATATGTGTTATCGCACTGAAACTGTTTGTTTAAATTGCAGCCTGAAAAAGCTGCATGGAGAGAGCTGCATCTCCAGGCACAGCTCTTAAAGACGATCATGCAGTTTTAATGTTAATTTTAATGATAGAGTACAGAAGCAGGGTGTCGACTGAGCTGAACTGCATACATTTAAGCCTCAGGGACCCAATGCTTCTTTAGTTACAGGTTTATCGCAGCTTCCCGAGATACAGGCCATTACTCAAAAACAGCAAGCTTGACCCTACCTGTCTTTCTAACTATCGACCTGTCTCCCTCCTGCCCTTTGCTTCCAAACTCCTTGAATGTCTTGTATTCTCTCGCTTGCTCCACTTTCTCAACACCAATTCTCTCCTAGACCCTCTACAATCTGGCTTCCGCACTGCTCACTCGACTGAAACAGCCCTCACTAAAATAACTGATGACCTCCATGCTGTCAAAGACAGAGGTCATTACACTCTGCTCATATTACTCGACCTCTCTGCAGCTTGACACCGTGGACCACCCTCTTCTCCTTCACATTCTCCATACTCTTGGTATTCATAACAAAGCTCTATCCTGGATCTTCTCTTACCTCTCCCATCGTACTTACTGTCTCTTCTGCTAACACCCTGTCCTCTTCCATAGATCAGTAGTCAGGAGGCGGAGTGTGCCGCAGGTGCAGGTGATCCTGGGTTATTGTTGTGTTTTGGGATAAATCGCTCCCATGATCTTGGTAGCATGGTGCCTGCAAATGGATTCCTGCGCACATGGTGCGTCACCTGTGTCGTCATGGGACGTGACACAGGGGTGGGGCCTAAGCCCGAACCTGGAGGTATCCCCCTGCCTGGTAGTGCAACGTCTGTGGGTAGTTTCCTTGGTCTGAGGCTCGTCACCCATGTCGTTATGATTTAACACTATGCCAGTCAATGTTCAACCTAAACAAAACAATCACAAACAAAAACCAATGCATTCAAAAAAATCTCAAACTAAAAACAAAACAATGTCTAAAACAACTATATCCCCAATCTGATTGGTTGGTGTAGACCTTGTGACAGAGTTTTTTTTTTACACATTCATTCCAAATGTTTTTATGTATGACCCTTTTAGGGCTATACATACATACTTACTGTAAGAAGCAATGGTTGATTTTGCAAATGCTTGCTTGTATGTATTTTAAATGTATATTGCTTCTTTGATTTTAAATTTGTATGCTATTTATGTTGCATATTGATGTAGTGTTCAGGATTTTTTTCAGGTGTTTTAAATAGTTAATTTCTGGCTTTTGATTGGTGTTTGCTTTTGATTTTGAATGATTCAGTTTATTTACTGCTGCGGCCGCCTTTAACCTCCTACTTGCCCGGATAAATGCGGGGGATATCTCCGTTTCTAGCGGAGTTTCCCACGCGGCGGCCGCATTCATCAGATAAGCACTAATGGCGTTTATCATTGAAAGCGCCCGCGGCGCGGGAAACCTAAAAAAAACGCGCGCCCGCCACGTTTTAAAAATCCCGCGGTGGCAGCCGCAGGAGGTTAAAGGCGGCCGCCACTGTAGATATATTTTTTATTTATTCATGATTTTGTTTTGGTGTTTTAATTGTTTATTCTGGTCTTTATTTTGGATTTGATTAATTGATTAGTGTTTGTTTGGTTTACTTCTTAATTAGTTTTTAGTTAGAGATTGTTTTGAATGCATTGGATCTTGTTTTTTGATTGTTTTTTGATTGTTTTTTTTTAGGTTGACCCTTGACTGGCTTATTGTTAAATCATGCCCATATTATATGGCCATGATGTTTCCACTGTGCCATTCAACTGTTTGATTGGCATTAGTAATATGTTCATTTTGCAATGTCATGTTGTTTTATTTGGGCCTGTTCTTTATTCCTTCACCAAATCTTGCTTTAGGGGTAAATCATGCCTATATTATATGAGCATGATGTACCCACTGTACCATTGAATGGGTGAAGGATGGGGGTAGTTGCCTGGGAAAGGTGGTTAGGACTCCTGGGTGGGCAGTGGGAGAGGGTAGGTTAATCCCTTAATTACTATAGCGGTTTCCAACCGCTAAGGTGATTAAGGGTTTAGGGACATTAGCTTGTATTTTTGATTGTACTGTATTATTTGTGCAACGGAGGACATGGACGGTCATGAGGATGAGGACAGCCTTCATCATGCCAGCCTGTCAGGGGTGAGTGCAAGATTTATTTACTTTATTTCTGCTTGATAATGTTTTATTTTTTCAACTTAAATTTTTTATTGCCAATTTTCAATTAGGATACAGAAGATAAAAATAGGTAAATTGGGGATGTTATATAGCAGAAACCATAATAGATATTCCGGGCCCACATATCCAAATATAATGATTAACTGTACTGCTAGAGTCCTCCTTAACATCCCCTTATATCTCTGTGGTTAAATAATATTGGACAAACATAATGAACAAAATTGGAAGAACATAATGGACCAAACAATAACAGAGGAAATTATTAGAATAAATAGTTTTTTACCCATAGCATATAATTGTTTTGTCTCAAAGACAGTATGGAAAGTCACAGGTAAGGTTCTTGCGCTCATGCTATCCTCTTAAAAATAATCCGTTTGCAGTGGTATGTGTAGGAGCCACTCCTCATAGTTACATAGTTACATAATTACATAGTGTAAGGAATCCACACCTCAGTTTACTGCTTACCTTGCCTCACAGACCTCTGCAGTCCTGGAACACTCCCTCTGGTATCTACTGCAGCTGTGCAAGCTATCACTGCAACCTAGCCTTGTACTCACTCATTGGAGCAGTGCCTTCACACCCTCCTCCGGGGATTGGCTCGCTGAGACCGGCTGCTAGTTTCACGCAGCGGTCAGTTCCTGTATCCTGTGCTGAAGCGATGTACTCTCCTTGTTGACTTCAGCTCCTTGTTTCCTGAGACCGGCTGCTAGTGTCACGCAGTGGTCTGTTCCTGTCTCCTGTGCTGAAGCGGAGGTTTCCCCAGTGTTGTCTTCAGCTCCCTGGTTCCTGGGGCCTGCTGCTCATTCTTTATTGCAGAGGCCATGTCCTGGTTCCTGCGCTGAAGCGGAGGATTCTCCAGCCCGCTCAGGACTCTTGCGCTGAAGCTCTGATCTACCACTCCTGCCAGGCGGTGTGCCCACTCCGGTCTACCTATCACTTCCTGAGACCAGTACCATGGGCCATGGTCACCGCATGCACAGAGTCAACTCCCGCGCTCACGCTCCTAAGCTGAAGCGGGGAACTCCTGACTACCTGTTGCCGAACTCCTGCTTGAACAACGTTTACCCTGATGTCTCCAGTCTTGACCTTGGCTTGTCCACTGACGATGCTGCCTTCTCCAGTCCCGACCCTGCTACGTACGACTACGAACTGCGCAATCCGGATCAGCCTGCGCGGTCTAAGGTCGGTGCTTTTACAACCCCACCTCAGCTACGCAGTCCGACCCAGGTTGTGGCGAGCACAACCGTGACACATAGTAGATGAGGTTGAAAAAAGACGTAGGTCCATCAAGTTCAACCTATGCTAAATTTAGACAACAGATACTTTATCCTATATCTATACTTACTTATTGATCCAGAGGAAGGCAAACAAAAAACCCCATTAAGGGGAAAAATTAATTCCTTCCTGACTCCAAGAATTGGCAATCGGATTAATCCCTGGATCAACATCCTTCCCATGTATACTTATTTGGTATATCCCTGTATACCTTTCCCATCTAAAAAGATGTCCAACCTTTTTTTGAATAAATCTATTGTATCTGCCATCACAGTCTCCATGGTAATGAATTCCACATTTTAACTGCCCTTACTCTAAAGAACCCTTTCCTTTGTTGCTGGTGAAATTTCTTTTCCTCCAACCTTAAGGGATGGCCCCGAGTCTTTTGTACTGCCCGTGGGATGAATAGTTCCTTTGAAAGCTCCTTGTATTGTCCCTGAATATATTTGTATATAGTTAGCATATCCCCTCTTAGACGCCTCTTTTCTAATGTAAATAAATCTAATTTAGCCAACCTCAACCTCATAAGATAGAATATCCATCCCCTTTATTAATTTGGTGGCTCTTCTCTGCACTCTCTCTAGTTCCATAATGTCTTTTCTTAGGATTGGTGCCCCAAATTGTACTCCATATTCAAGGTGTGGTCTTACTAATGCTTTGTAAAGCGGCATAATTATGTTTACTTCCCTTCCATCCATTGCCCGTTTGATGCAAGATAAGATCTTGTTTGCCTTTGCAGCTACTGCATGACATTGGGCACTATTTCTAAGCCTGCTGTCTACAAGCACTCCTATATCCTTCTCCATCAAGGATTCCCCCAATATATCTCCATTTAATTTTTAAGTCGCCTTTTTATTCTTGCATCCCAAATGCATAACCTTACATTTATCTGTATTAAACCTCATCTGCCATTTACCTGCCCACGTTTCCAGTCTCTCCAAGTCCTTCTGAAGAGAAATTACATCCTGCTCTGATTCTATTACCTTACACAATTTAGTATCATCAGCAAAGATGGAGACTTTGCTCTCGATCCCAACCTCAAGGTCATTAATAAACAAGTTAAAAAGCAGGGTTCCCAGTACCGATCCCGCAGGTACTCCACTCACGACTTTAGCCCAACCTGAAAAAGTTCCATTTATGACAACCCTCTGTTGTCTGTCCTTTAACCAGTTTTCAATCCAGGTGCATATATTACTACTGAGTCCAATGTTCTTTATTTTGTACACCAACCTCTTGTGTGAAACCGTATCAAAAGCCTTTGCAAAATCTAAGTAGACCACATCCACTGCATTACCCTGATCTAAATTCCTACTTACCTCCTCAAAGAAACAAATAAGGTTAGTTTGGCAAGATCTATCCTTCATAAATCCATGCTGACTATTACTAATAATTTTGTTTTCCATTAGGTATTCCTGAATATTATCCCGTATTAAACCTTCAAGTAGTTTCCCTACTATTGAAGTCAGGCTTAAAGGTCTGTAATTTCCTGGTTGTGATATAGCTCGCTTTTTAAATATAGGCACCACATCTGCTTTACGCCAATCTTGTGGTACTGAGCCTGTGGAAATGGAGTCCTTGAATATTAAATATAATGGTTTGGCTATTACTGAGCTTAACTCCTTGAGAACTCTTGGATGTACTGCTGCGGCACAGTTTATTCGAGCATTTGCCCGTTCTGTGCCGCAGCAGTAGCCTGGCGCGCGCCCGAGTGTGACGGGCGCGCGCCGAAGCAGCGGAAGAGCGCCCTCCGATCGGGGCGCTCTCCCTACCGCTGCCGGGTCCGCCGGGTCCCCCGGAACCCCCTGCCGCTGTCCCGCGATCGCGGGACACCAGGGCTCCCTCGGGGAGCCCCTGGACACGCGTGCAGGGGGCGCACGCTCCCGATGACGCGTGACCGCGCGTCTATGACGCGCGGCACGCCGAGGGGCGGCCACTAGCAAGCCGGGAAATCTCCCGGCTTGCGGTACCGGCCACACTCGAATAAAGTGTGTCGGTAGTGTATGCCATCGGGGCCAGGTGCCTTATTTACTTTATTTTTTTCAAGTCGCTTATGAACTTCTTCCTCAGTTAACCAATTGTTCATTAATATGGAGGTTGTTGCTTCTTCCTGCGGCACTACTATTGAACTTAATTCTTGCCCATAGAGGCAAAGAATTTGTTTAATACCTCAGCTTTTTCCTTATCTCCAATAATCTGCCTACCCATCTCACACTGAACGGGTCCTACATTTTCTTTTCTCATTTTTTTGTTATTAAGGTACTTAAAGAACTTTTTAGGGTTGACTTTACTTTCTATTGCAATCCTTTTTTCATTATCCATTTTTGCTAATTTGATTGCCCTTTTGCAATTTTTGTTACATTCCTTATAATTCTGATACGATGTCTCTGTCCCTTCTGACTTAAAGAATCTAAACGCCTTCCTCTTCTTGCCCATTTCCTCCCCTACCTCTTTATTTAGCCACATTGGTTTTGACTTATTTCTTTTATATTTATTACCCAAGGGTATACACTGATAGGTGCTTTTCTAACAATGTTTTAAAGACTGCCCATTTATCTTCTACATTTTTCCCTGCAAAAACATCATCCCATTGTATTACTACTAGATTAGACCTCAGTTTATTAAAATCTGCCTTTTTAATGTTTAAAGTCTTTGTTGAACCCAAGTAATCTGTTTTTTGATAATTTATTTCAAATGAGACCATGTTATGATCACTGTTACCCAAATGTTCCAGGACTTGAATATTTGTTATTACTTCTACATTGTTTGATATGACCAAATCCAGAACTGTCCCTCTCCTGCTTGGTTCCTCAATAATTTGGGTCATATAATTGTCTTTAAGCACCCCCAAAAACTTGTTTCCTTTTGTTGTAACACTAATCTCATTGCCCCAGTCTATGTCTGGATAATTAAAATCTCCCATTATGCAAACATGACCCAGTTTTGATGCCTTCTCCATTTGCAAAATATTTTAGCTTCCTCAATCCCACAGATATTTGGTGGTTTATAGCATATTCCCACAAACATTTTCTTTATACTTTTATCTCCACTGCTAATTTCTATCCACAAAGTCTCTACATTTTCATCATTCCCTTCATAGACATCATCCCTTATAATAGGTTTTAGATCCGGTTTAACATATAAACATACTCCACCTCCCCTTCTATTTGTTCGATCCTTCCGAAAAAGAGAATAAGCCTCTAAATTAATTGCTCCTATGATGGAGAACTCCCTTGAGAGTTCTCCAAATGACAAAAAAGAAACAAAACACACACCAGCGCACCACGGATTAGTAAAGTATAACAATATTTATTATAAGGTCACATGGACCACAACTATACAATAAGAAATCAATGACAGAACAAACACCAAACAAAAAACCATATAACACATCTGGCTACGCTTACCCTGAGGATGCTAAGCTTCAAAGAAGCACTAAAAGAATAACAAGGTAATATCTAAATAACACGCACTGAGGGGG
The DNA here is from genome assembly GCF_040206685.1 of Ascaphus truei. Lineage (NCBI taxonomy): Eukaryota > Metazoa > Chordata > Amphibia > Anura > Ascaphidae > Ascaphus > Ascaphus truei. The sequence continues at coordinate 71,473,798 of NC_134485.1, read as the reverse complement.
TTCTAAGATACCTAGTTATAAAATACCCAACTGAGGACAGCGAATATTGACCGCAAAGTGGAAGCAGGGGCTCAGTGTGGATGTGAACTTTCCAGACTGCATGAACACACGGCAAACAATTCTTCTCTGCAAACACTTCCTGGTCTCGCATTCCAGCCAATGGGAAACTGCGCAGGGCTGCCTCTCGTGACCTCTACGCGTTGCGCAACAACGTGCTTCAGGAGGTCACGAATTGGGCAGCTCATGCGCATTAAGTACATCCTATACCAATGAAATCAGCTCTTAAATTAAATCTCAATCACAGTATGTTTGTCTGTGTCATTTAGTGTGTTCTATTGTACATTTGTCCCACCCCATAGGGAATTCGTGTGCCACTGTGCCAATCAATTGGTTTTTGGGGGAGAAAATCGGGACACTTATGTTCCCCAAACTGTGCTCAAAGTGTAACAAAAGTCAGTTCACATCTATACATGGTTGAGAAGAACTTGTTGCTAGTTGAACTCTGGCATTCATCATAAATACATGCTCTGTGGAATATACCACGTTATCAGGCTCATAATATAATCAAAGACAGTCAAATGTAATCCTATTATGGGGAGAGATGCACATATATAGCAGCCGGCAGTACAGTATGACCACAATCTCTGCGGCAGTGGAATATGCAGACTCCCAAGAGGGCTATATGGTCTCTCTGTTCTATGAAGCTAGACTCTAAGATATATAACCAAGTCCTTGACTGTAGTACAAATATTGAAGTCCTCACGGTTTGTTGGTTGGAATGCCCAAAAATCGCATACTCTCAGAAAGAGGCCTCTCTCGCACGTCTCTATGTGATACTATGTTGTGGGGGTCCATTCAAGAATTTTTTTTCAATGTTTGAGCACTCCAGCCTCCGTCATTTCAGTTCCTATTGAGCAGCAGTGCACCACCCAAATTTGCATTTCTTTATTTATTATTGAAATTTAATGTCTTTTTTATTTGGTGCATTTATTTTTATTTATAGCTTTCACATTGACTGTCATAGTGGCATCCCATGCCCATAGGACATCGGTGTGCCACTGTGCCAATAAATGGGTAGAGAAGGTGGGGGTAGTTGCCCTGGCGAGGGTGGTTAGTCCTCCCAGGTATGTAGCGGGAGGAGGGGTTAACGCCTTTATTACCATAGTAGTTAATAACCACTAAGTTGATTAAGGGGTTAGTGGCCAGTTGTTAGTTTTTTTATTTTACTGTTGGTGCCCACTGAAGAAGAAGAAGACGGTGATGGCCTTCATCCTGAAAGGGGTAAGTAGAACTTTAATTTACTTTATGCTGGCCAGGTAATGTTTTGATTATGTTTTATTTTTGTAATTGGCAAATGAGCTATTATCCAGATATGTATAATAGGGATTTTGCCAATTACTGTACGGTATGTGTTGGGGGGGGGGGGGGTGTTCAATGTATTGATATGGTATTGATATGTTTATTCGGGCAGAGTAGGATGGCGAAGGGTGTGTTTTCCCCAGGGTGGGTGGTTTTGCCTTTTGGCTGGGTAGTGGGAAGGGTTAACCCTTCATTTACCATAGCGGTTACTACCGCTAAGGTATGAAGGGGTTAAAATCTCCTGCAACCTTCCCGGTAGGCCTAACCACCCACCCTGGGGCAGCTACCCCTTCACTCACACCCTCTACCCCTAATAAAGCAGGTAGTCTGCCTAAATCCCTTGCATTGCCTTAGGTAATGAAGAAAAAGAAATATGGTGCGCAGCTAATAAACCATTTAACTGAGACCTACTTAAAGTGATATTGTGTGATAAGTGAATAAATAAATACAACCCTTATTCTTAGGGTGTATAAACATACAATCTGTCACGCCTGTATGCCCGCAGACCAAGCTAGACCCCAGTACTGAGGTGGGAACGGTATGATACCACAGACCCACAGCAGTGGGAGCAAGCCCGGAGTGTGGTATAGCGTTGCTGGGCCTGTTGGAAGAGTTGTTAGAGTATACTTGCAACGCTTGGGTATGACCGTAAGATTAGTCGTGTCCGTTTGCCAATGTTCAGGAGTCAAGAGGGTAGACTCGTCAGAGGGTAAGCCAGGTCCTAGGAAGCCAGAGGTAAGCAAGGTAGTATACGTAGCCAGAGAGCAGAGTAGTCCAGGACAAGCAGGGGTCAAAGCCAGGGAAATCCAAGATAGCACAGGAGCAGGAAACCACAGGAACGGAGAGGGAGCACAGCATACTGTAGGTCAGGTACACACAGGGAAACAGGAACTATGCAGAGCGGGGAAGAAGTGGACAGAGAGGGGTTATAAAGGAGGGCATACCAATGGGAGAGAGGGGAGGAGTAGAGAGAGAAGTGGGAGATGACAGGGATAGGACAGGGAGAGAAGAGGAGGAGTCAGAAGGGGCAGTCAGTGGAATGGCCTGTAAAGCTTGGGAGGTGGAGACAGGGGAAACCTCATAAGAGGAGTCTGTGCGCGTGCCCCCTGTAAGCTGGGGATGCGTGCGCACAGGTTGCAAAAGAGGAGCGGCCTGCGCGGAGCAAGGGAAGACCGCAGGAGGGAAAGGAAGCCAAGAGGAGGGAAACACGCGTGCGGCCTGTGCCATGCGATGGCGAACAAAGGTAGAGAGGAGGGATCAGGTGAGTCAGCGGGGGGGCATGTGGACACGCCCCCGTGGGCTGCGGGAGAGCATGAGTCGGCCGCATCACCAGGCGCGCGGAACACCGCGCCGCGGGTACTGCGCAGGGAGGAGGTAACGGGACGGATGCCACCACAGGGGAAGGTGTTGCGGGCACTGCGAGAGAGAGGGAATGGGGAGGATCATAGCAGAGACTCAGGGACCGCGTGGGTATGCGAGACCTGCAGGGTATGCACTGCGGCAAAGGTGGAGGGTAAAGGAGAGGAGTGGGAAGGTGTAGGAAGGGCAACAGGAGACAGGAGAGAGGGACCAGGAAGGGAAGGAATCTCCTGAGTCGTCACAGTATCCCCCCCTTGAGGATCAATCTCCAAGTGACCCAACCACGGCTTGAGGGGAAACTTCTGGTAAAAAAGGGAAAGAAGTCTTGGCGCGTGGATGTGATGTGCAGGTACCCAGTAACGTTCCTCAGGCCGTACCCATTCCAGTGTACCAAAAACTGTAGTTTGTTTTTAGAAAAACGAGAGTTGATGAGAGACTGTATCTCATACTCCTGTTGGCCCAGGGTGGACACTGGATTGGGTCTCCGCGAGGGATCCGGGAAATGAGAACTGGGAATAAATTTTTTAAGGAGGGAAACATGAAACACGGACGGAACCTTCATAGTGGGGGGAAGATCGAGACGATAGGCTACCGGATTAACCCTCTCCAAAATTTTGAATGCTCCCAAGAATCTAGGGGTCAGCTTGGGTGAAGGGGTTTTGAGCCTAATATTTTTGGAAAACAGCCACACCAGGTCACCAGGATTGAAGGAAGGCCCCCTTTGACGGTGGCGATCAGCCTTTGTTTTTTGTTTGGCCACCACAGACTGTAGGGACTTAAGGATTTTTTTCCAGGATTCTTGTAAGTTGGTGATATGAGAGTCGGCTGCAGGAACACCAGAAGGAGACGGTGAGAGAGCGAGACTACTGGGATGGAAACCACAATTGATAAAGAAGGGAGACCAAGTAGACTCGTTCTTCAAAGAATTTATGGCAAATTCAGCCCATGGTAGAAGATCCACCCAGTTATCTTGTGAGTCTGAAATGAAGCACCTTAGATACACTGGCGACACACTTTATTCGAGCTCGGCTAGTCCCACGAATTCGGGTATACCCGGGTGTATTGAGGTTTGTGACTGTTTTCTGCCCGAGTGCATTGAGGTATTTTCCAAGCAGGGATTGAAGCATTTTATTCCCGCTGGCTGCAATACTGCACAGTACATATATATATACTGCATTACAATTCATGAATTTATGCCATCTGGTAGACACGCGAAGCATTGCAGCCTATTAAATCCTAATCATTATCATTTAACAGATCAGCCGCCCGTCAGCCAGGCATGAACCCAGGCTGGGAAGGCAAACGCAACGGGGCTTGTCAGAGGTGAGGAGCGGCGCATTCCAGGTATCTGCCAGGTACATACCGGGTATTTGCTCGAATAAAGTGTGTCGGTGCAGTACTGTTCTAGAGTTTTGTTCATCCTTTCAGTTTGACTGTTGGTTTGCGGATGGTATCCGGAGGAAAACAAGAGAGAGATACCTAAACTTTGGGAGAAGGCCCGCCAGAATTTTGAGATGAACTGAGATCCACGATCCGAGACGATAGAAATGGGAACGCCATGCAACCTGAAGATCTCTTTGGAGAACACGTCCGCCAAGGTGGCAGAGTTGGGAAGTCCCTTGAGGGGAATAAAGTGTGCCTGCTTTGAAAACCTGTCCACCACGACCAAAATAGTGTTCATCCCTTTGGACACAGGCAGTTCAACGATAATGTCCATCGAAATGTGTTTCCAGGGTTGTTCAGGAATGGGAAGGGGTAGCAGAAGTCCAGAAGGCTTATGATGGAGGGTTTTACTCTGGGCACATACGGGACAGGCGGAGGTAAAATTGAGAATATCTTGATTCATCTTAGGCCACCAAAAAGTCTGCTTAATGAGATCAGCTGTCCTCTTGAAGCCTGGATGACCAACTGCTCTAGAGGAGTGACCCCAGAGTAAGACTTTATGGCAGAAACATGGAGCCACATAGAGACGTCCTTCTGGTACCCTGAACCTGCTAGGAATATGTGCTTGTGCCTTGTGGATCTCGTCCAATACGTCAAAGTTGTTAGCCGAGACTATGCACTTGGCTGGGAGAATAGGTTCTGAGATTTCCTTAGCCTCGGTCTCAGAGGCAAACTGACGAGAAAGGGCATCCACTTTAACATTTTTGGTACCAGGAATGTAAGAGATGGTGTAGTTGAAGCGGGAAAAGATGAGTGACCAGCGAGCCTGGTGGGAGCCCAAGCGACGGGCACCCTCAATATATAACAAATTTTTGTGATCAGTGAGGATGGCGATTGGTTCTTTTGTCTCCATTCCTGGAGAGCCAACTTAATGGCCAAAAGTTCACGATTACCGACATCATAATTATTTTCTGCGGCTGAAAATTTCCGTGAAAAAAACCCACAAGGATGCAGTTTCTCTTGGGGCGAAGTCCTCTGGGACAGAACTGCGCCAGCTCCTACGTCTGAGGCGTCAACCTCCAAAGTAAAGGGGAGGGAGGTATCCGGGTGACGAAGGATGGGAGCAGACACGAACGCCTTCTTGAGAGTCTCAAAGGCTGTGATGGCCTCTGGTGACCAGGAGGAGACGTCGGCGCCCTTCTTGGTCAAAGCGGTAATGGGAAGGGCAATGGAAGAATTTTTTTTGATAAACTTCCTGTAATAATTGGCAAAGCCAAGAAAACGTTGCACAGCTTTGAGCGAATTAGGGAGTGGCCAATTGAGGACCGCCTTCAGCTTCTCTGGGTCCATGGAGAAACCTTGGCTGGAGATGATATAGCCTAGGAAGGCCGTGGAAGCCTGGTGAAACAAACACTTCTCCATCTTGGCGTAAAGACGGTCGAACGAAGCCTGGAGAGCACAAGTTTGGTATGTTGAATGTGTTACTCCAGATCTTTAGAAAAAATAAGGATGTCGTCTAGATAGACAATGACAAAAGTTCCCAAAACGTCACGGAAGATGTCATTCATAAATTCCTGAAATACGGCCGGGGCGTTACACAGCCCAAAGGGCATAACAAGGTATTCATAGTGTCCAGAACGTGTGTTAAATGCTGTTTTCCACTCATCTCCCTCTCTTATGCGAATAAGATTATAGGCACCCCTTAAGTCCAGTTTTGAGAAAATGGAGACCCCTTGGAGACGGTCGAACAGTTCAGAAATGAGAGGAAGGGGGTACCGGTTTTTCACTGTGATCTTATTGAGTCCGTGGAAGTCAAATGCATGGCCTCAGTGATCCATCCTTCTTCTTCACAAAGAAGAAGCCAGTCCCGGCAGGAGAGGTAGAGTTGCGGATGAATCCCTTTTCCAGATTTTCCTGAATATAAGTAGTCATGGCCTCGGTCTCCGGGATGGAGAGTGGATAAGACTTAGACTTCGGCAGGACAGTCCCCGAGATGAGGTCGATAGGGCAACCGTACGGACGGTGAGGGGGGAGGACCTCTGCTTGTACCTTGTTGAACACGTCCAAGTACTCATGGTACACAGCAGGCAGGGGCGACCGATCGGCAGGTACAGAGGACAGACCAGCAAGCACGACCACAGGGGGCTCCGTAGGAACAGCATCTGCGGACGAGGGCCACTGGATGGGCAAGGTACCAGTCAATGCGCGGATTGTGGAGTTGAAGCCAAGGCAATCCTAAAATAATTTGTACGGAAGGGGATTGGAAAACGTCAAAGACAATTACCTCCTTGTGACCATCAGCCAGGGTCAAGGTAAGAGGAACCGACTCCCAAATGATGAAGGCCGGCTGGAGTGGTCGTCCATCGATGGCCTCAAGGCCAACAGGGCTCTTCCTTCTGACCATGGGAATCTGATTTTCCACTGCGAACTGCTGGTCCAGGAAATTACCGCCCGATCCGGAATCGATGAACGCTTCAACCTTTACTAGAAGGTTGGGACCCTCCAACGTGGCTGGAAGCATAAACTTCTTTGGGAGAGTTTCAGGAGGAGAGGGGTTAGGAGAGACAATACCCAGTAGAAGTCCCTCTACCTTTAATGGGTGTGCCCGTTTCCTGGCTTCAAGGGACAATTCTGGAGACGATGTTCCGAGGAAGCACAGTAGAAACACAGCATGTTCTGGTGTCGCCATGCTCTCTCGGTTGCCTGGAGTTGTTGACAGCCAACCTGCATAAGTTCCCGTGCCTCCAGGGCCAGGAGAGGAGTAGTGGGTGACCTGTGAGAAGGAACAGAGAGAGAAGAATGAGAACACTGTCTCTCATGTCGTCGCTCCTGCGTACGCTGATCCATGCGTACGCTCAGGGTGATAAGTTCCTCCAGGGACGTAGGCCGGACATGAGTAGCCAGATCGTCCTTCAGCGTATCAGAGAGTCCGTGCCAGTATGCAGCGGTGAGGGCCTCATCATTCAATTGAACTTCGGCCGCCAGCGTACGGAACATGATGGCGTATTTGGCAGCAGATCTTCGGCCCTGAGAAATGTGAAAGAGGGAGAAGACGGCTGTCTTGCGCCATGCGGGGGTATCAAACACAAGTTGAAATTCACATCTGAATAAATGGTAATCTTGCGTTATTTTGCATTTACGCTCCCATAGGGGAGATGCCCAGGCAAGAGCGTCTCCGGTAAGGAGAGCAAATATGTAAGCCAGTATAGCACGACCAGTAGGAAACAGGGAGGGAGACATTTCAAACTGCACCTCACATTGGTTTAAGAAACCGCGGCAGTTGAGGGGGTTTACATCATAACGATTCGGATAGGGGATCCATGGAGCAGAAGTGCAGAGGGTGCAGACAGAGCACAGCTCCAGACGTCCTGCAATGTCAAGCAGGAAGAAACACACCAGGCCACTCCGCAGTAATAAAAAATAAAGATTGTATTGAAAGCTAATAACACATACAGGGAACAAAAATAGGACAAAAGGAACGCACCTACGCGTTTCGTACAGGTGTACTTTATCAAGGTGACATAGGGATCAAGTAACTGCCTATTTATACTCACCCTGTGCGCCTCTAATCAGTGGGTTGCGGCTCCAATAGCCGGCAGCTGTTGCCAGTCGCGGCCATATGACGCACGTTCCCCAGAGATAGGGCGCATCAGGTAGTGTATAGGGACTGCCACGAGGTGTCCGTCGCGTCATAGAAATGACGTCATCAGCGTGCGACGCCGAAGCCAAGCACGTCGACGTAACGTCTATTCTCATTGGCTGGACATGTCGTGTGGTATAAAACTTTTTATCAACAAACAACTTTATTAACACTAAACACATAACATTGTTAAAAATACCAAGAAACCTTGGCACTGACATATGATAAACGAACAATTTACAGGATGATTAAATCGCAGACTCCCAAGCCTGGTAAATTATATGTACGGAGTAAACCTCCTGATTGAATAGTTATGCATATTAATGTTCAGAACAATTGGTAATAAAGAAGTTAAACCACATAAGCATATAATAACCATCTATGGGACAGAAAAGATACCTTGTTAATTCCTAGAAGACTGAAAAAACGATATTTATAAACAATGTTTATAATTAATAATCTCAAAGGATAAACCAAAAATTGAAGAATGAAACTCTTATTAAAGTGCATTACACATTGTTTGAGTTAATAATATATTTTAACAGTTTATATTACGTCAAATGGTAGAAGAGTTGAATGAAGACTCAATTGTAGCTCAATATATTAATTGAGCATAGAACACTGAATGGGAATTATGTGTTAAATCTACAATGCAGAAATTAACCATTGTTTACATAAATAGTGAGTGACTGTCTATGAAGTTGCATACCTAACATGTAACCATCTATATTAAAAAGAATATGTGTGTATATATGATATGTGGTAAGAATATGTCTATTAGGATCCTCATAAGATTATGTGTGATACAAAAATGTATATATAATTTGTAATTAAATTGGTATATTTACTAATTAACATTTATTGGGAAATTATAAATGTTTATTTAGGATGGACATTAATGATGAAAAATCATAAAAAATGACTTAAGTCCCATTCAGTGTTCATTCCTAGAGGTGTTCTAGTTCTAAGGGTAAAAATCCAATAGGATTCACGTCTATCTAAATGTTTGGTCCTATCCCCACCTCGTTGGGGAATAGGCACTTGCTCAATTCCTTGAAATGAAAAGGAGTTAATATTTCCTAGTGGACAATTAAAGAAATGTTTAGAAACCGGGTGATTTTGGTCATTGATTCTTATAAGACGCAGATGTTCTAAAATTCTAATTTTCAAACACCTAGTCGTTCTTCCGACATACTGTCGGCCACATCCACATTGTAGTAAATAAATTACATAAGTGGAATTGCAGTTCAAAAGGAGTCTTGAATGATAATGATACTAATTATTTGTATAGACCCTCCCCGGTCACACCCGTGTTTCACCATCTCCCGAAGATTCATAAGACACTGGTATCCCCTCCTGGGAGGCCAATTGTCTCCAGTATTGATTCTTTGGGAGATGGTGTTTCACGGTATGTGGACCACTTTCTCCAGCCGATGGTGCAACAACTCCCGTCCTATATTAGAGATAGTACACATCTAATAAACACACTAGATGGTTTGAAATGGAAGAGCAACTTTCTCTGGGTGACATTAGACGTTACGTCTCTATACACTGTGATATCCCATGAACATGGGCTGACAGCTGTTGAATATTTTCTAAAAAGGTCTGACTTATCACCAGCACAAAGCACTTTTATTTTGGATGCAATTCACTTTTTACTCACACACAATTTTTTTCTGTTTAATGGGGTTCATTATCTCCAGACACGTGGAACAGCTATGGGGACGAGCTTTGCCCCTTCCTATGCCAACCTCTTCATGGGTTGGTGGGAACTGTTCCACGTGTTTGGAGAACTGAACAATTATAGGGAGCACATTGTATTCTATAAGAGGTACATCGACGATTTGTTGTTTGTTTGGGAGGGTGATGTCACTACACTGCACAGATTTATTTCAACACTTAACACTAACACATTTAATTTAACTTTCACTCACTCATACCATGTACAACACATTAATTATTTAGATTTGTGTTTATATGTTGACACCACTTTAAGAATTCAGACAACATTATATCGCAAACCCAATTCCAGAAACACGTTTCTGAGACCCAGCAGCTGTCACCCTCCTACCATGTTCAGGGGGATACCCAAAAGTCAATTCATTAGAGCCCGGAGAAATTGCTCGAGTGAACAGGATTATGAATTACAGGTTAAAGACCTGTATTCACGGTTTCTACAGAGAGGCTATAAAAAGGAGGATTTAGACATATCATTAAAAGAGGTATCCACCTTAGAAAGAAGAACACTACTTAGGAGTGAACCCAGACCGAATAGGGACAATGTCAGCCCCTCATTTATCACTCCTTATAGCAAACAAGCACCAATAATTAAAAAAATCTTAAAAAAACATTGGCATGTACTGACCTTGGACCCAGTGTTAAAACCGTATATCATCTCGCGTGCCAATGTTGTTTATAAACGGGCCAAAACTTTGTCCAATAGCCTTTCCCCAAGTTTATTTGAACACAATGAGAAAACAGATACAACGAGTCTGCCACATGGTACATACTCTTGTACCCATTGCAAAGCATGTCCGAAAATGAGAAAAGGCAATAGCTTCCGTTCATTTTATTCTGGAATTACATACAAAATTAAATCTTTTTTGAACTGCAATTCCACTTATGTAATTTATTTACTACAATGTGGATGTGGCCGACAGTATGTCGGAAGAACGACTAGGTGTTTGAAAATTAGAATTTTAGAACATCTGCGTCTTATAAGAATCAATGACCAAAATCACCCGGTTTCTAAACATTTCTTTAATTGTCCACTAGGAAATATTAACTCCTTTTCATTTCAAGGAATTGAGCAAGTGCCTATTCCCCAACGAGGTGGGGATAGGACCAAACATTTAGATAGACGTGAATCCTATTGGATTTTTACCCTTAGAACTAGAACACCTCTAGGAATGAACACTGAATGGGACTTAAGTCATTTTTTATGATTTTTCATCATTAATGTCCATCCTAAATAAACATTTATAATTTCCCAATAAATGTTAATTAGTAAATATACCAATTTAATTACAAATTATATATACCTTTTTGTATCACACATAATCTTATGAGGATCCTAATAGACATATTCTTACCACATATCATATATACACACATATTCTTTTTAATATAGATGGTTACATGTTAGGTATGCAACTACATAGACAGTCACTCACTATTTATGTAAACAATGGTTAATTTCTGCATTGTAGATTTAACACATAATTCCCATTCAGTGTTCTATGCTCAATTAATATATTGAGCTACAATTGAGTCTTCATTCAACTCTTCTACCATTTGACGTAATATAAACTGTTAAAATATATTATTAACTCAAACAATGTGTAATGCACTTTAATAAGAGTTTCATTCTTCAATTTTTGGTTTATCCTTTGAGATTATTAATTATAAACATTGTTTATAAATATCGTTTTTTCAGTCTTCTAGGAATTAACAAGGTATCTTTTCTGTCCCATAGATGGTTATTATATGCTTATGTGGTTTAACTTCTTTATTACCAATTGTTCTGAACATTAATATGCATAACTATTCAATCAGGAGGTTTACTCCGTACATATAATTTACCAGGCTTGGGAGTCTGCGATTTAATCATCCTGTAAATTGTTCGTTTATCATATGTCAGTGCCAAGGTTTCTTGGTATTTTTAACAATGTTATGTGTTTAGTGTTAATAAAGTTGTTTGTTGATAAAAAGTTTTATACCACACGACATGTCCAGCCAATGAGAATAGACGTTACGTCGACGTGCTTGGCTTCGGCGTCGCACGCTGATGACGTCATTTCTATGACGCGACGGACACCTCGTGGCAGTCCCTATACACTACCTGATGCGCCCTATCTCTGGGGAACGTGCGTCATATGGCCGCGACTGGCAACAGCTGCCGGCTATTGGAGCCGCAACCCACTGATTAGAGGCGCACAGGGTGAGTATAAATAGGCAGTTACTTGATCCCTATGTCACCTTGATAAAGTACACCTGTACGAAACGCGTAGGTGCGTTCCTTTTGTCCTATTTTTGTTCCCTGTATGTGTTATTAGCTTTCAATACAATCTTTATTTTTTATTACTGCGGAGTGGCCTGGTGTGTTTCTTCCTGCTTGACATTGCAGGACGTCTGGAGCTGTGCTCTGTCTGCACCCTCTGCACTTCTGAATCTACCAACGGACGGATTGCACGCATTGATCTGGAGAGTGCCCCTGGGAACCAGCAGGTAAAGTGCCCTAGTGCCTTATTTAAATCCTGCTTTCCATCATTATTGCCTTCTTCAATATACTGTTTGGGTGATTATTGTGTACATCCCTGTGGTTGTCCCAACTGACTCCACTTGTCACTTCCCCTACAGTACTACTCAGTTTCTCTGCAATTTATTGAGGGGCACTCCATTATCACCGGACCACCATATAATGGTTATAATATGTCATATGTCTCAATAGGACACTTGCCCAGGTTTGAGCACCACACACACCACGTTCTTCTGGATCCATGGAGCAGGGCTGGCGTAGGTTGTCGCCATTGTTGGCGCAGAAGCCGTGGAACCCTCCTGACGGGACAAGGTGGCCAATTGCTGGGAGACAGTGGACAGCTGATCGCTCACAAAGTGTAAGGCCTCTAGGGTAATACTTGTTCCCACCTCAGGGGGGTTTGCGTTTGTTGGGCTCTGCATAATGTCACACCTGTATGCCCGCAGACCAAGCTAGACCCCAGTACTGAGGTGGGAACGGTATGATACCACACACCCACAGCAGTGGGAGCAAGCCCGGAGTGTGGTATAGCGTTGCTGGGCCTGTTGGAAGATTTGTTAGAGTATACTTGCAATGCTTGGGTATGACCGTAAGATTAGTCGTGTCCGTTTGCCAATGTTCAGGAGTCCAGAGGGTAGAGTCGTCAGAGGGTAAGCCAGGTTCTAGGAAGCCAGAGGTAAGCAAGGTAGTATACGTAGCAGGGTTAACAGGGATACCAGAGAGCAGAGTAGTCCAGGACAAGCAGGGGTCAAAGCCAGGGAAATCCAAGATAGCACAGGAGCAGGAAACCACAGGAACGGAGAGGGAGCACAGCATACTGTAGGTCAGGTACACACAGGGAAACAGGAACTATGCAGAGCGGGGAAGAAGTGGACAGACAGGGGTTATAAAGGAGGGCATACCAATGGGAGAGAGGGGAGGAGTAGAGAGAGAAGTGGGAGACGACAGGGATAGGACAGAGAGAGGAGGAGACAAAAGGGGCAATCAGAGGAATGGCCTGTAAAGCTTGGGAGGTGGAGACAGGGGAAACCTGATAAGAGTAGTCTGTGCCCGCGCCCCCTGTAAGCTGGGGATGCGTGCGTACAGGTTGCAACACAGGAGCGGCCCACACGGAGCAAGGGAAGACTGCAGGAGGGAAAGGAAGCCAAGAGGAGGAGAACGTGCGCGCGGCCTGTGCCCGTGCGATGGTGAGCAAAGGTAGAGAGGAGGGATCAGGTGAGTCAGCGGAGGGGCATGTGGGCGCGCCCCCCGTGGGCTGCGGGAGCACACAAGTCAGACGCGTCACCAGGCGCGCGGAACGCCGCGCCGCGGGTACCGCGCAGGGAGGAGGCAACGGGACGGATGCCACCACAGGGGAAGGTGATACGGGCACTGCGGGAGAGAGGGAATGGGGAGGGTCATAGCAGGGACTCAGGGACCGCATGGGTATGCGAGACCTGCGGGGTACGCGCTGCGGCAAAGGGAGAGAGGTGGAGGGTAAAGGAGAGGAGTGGGAAGGAGTTGGAAGGGCAACAGGAAACGGGAGAGAGGGACCAGGAAGGGAAGGAATCTCCTGAGTCATCACACAATCTCTGTAAATACAGTGGCAGCTGCAGCTGTTAGAGGGTCAGGGTGGCTCAGCACTCCGACAGCACTACAAACAGGAAACACAAAAAAACAGCGCAAACCGCATAGTGAAGTATATCAAATTATATTGTTCCGTAAAAAAAGGTAAGTATTAGGCGTACATTCTCTGGAATAGGGAAACATGCTTTAAACTGGTTTCAGTCCTACCTATCAGGAAGATCCCAACATGTGTCCATCTCAGGCTCTAACTCCAACCCCCTGGATATCACCTGTGGTGTACCGCAAGGCTCTGTTCTGGGGCCCCTACTCCTCTCAGTGTTCATTAATGATCTTCCCACAGCTTGTAAGGAAGCCTCAATACACATGTATGCAGATGACACAATCCTGTATGCACACAGCCATAGCCTCTCTGACCTTCAACACATACTTCAGTCTGACTTTTTGAGACTCGAAAACTGGATTTCCCAAAACAAACTGTTTTTAAACACTGACAAGACTGTAACAATGGTATTTGGGACCAAGACTAAATTTGTAAAGCTTCCAGTGACTGAGCTCCTTATTAGAACCAACGCTACCACCACCCTAACACCTGTCACTAGTTTTAAATACCTGGGCTTATGGTTTGACTCCCACTTAACATTCGGGATGCACATTGATACCCTGACAACCAAGACCTATGCCAAACTAGGGGTACTTTACAGGAACAAATCCTCCCTAAGACTACTGGTTAGAAAGCGTATCGCACAGCAGATGCTAATGCCAATTATTGACTATGGAGACATAGTATATGGCTCGGCTCCTCAAACCCACCTTAGCAAACTTGACACCCTCTACAATTCAATTTGTCGTTTTGTTCTCCAATGCAACTACAACACACATCACTGCGAAATGCTCAAAGAACTAGATTGGTCATCACTAGAGTCTAGGCGCAAAGTTCACCTTTCCTGTCTCACCCTCAAATACTTTCTGGGCAAGCTACCCAGCTACCTGAACAAGCTCCTCACCCCTACCACATGCAGTACCTATCACCTGAGATCAGACTCCAAAAGACTATTCATGGTCCCAAGACTCAACAAAGTATCCGGACGTTCCTCCTTCTCCTTCCGTGCACCCCAAAACTGGAACAACCTACCAGAGACTCTCATATCCACCACCAGCTTAAGTTCTTTCAAATCTAAGGCTGTCTCACACTTTAATCTGGTCTGTAACTGTTTCATACGCTCATAATATATATTTTCTTTAACTGTGCATGCAATGTCTTGTATATAATGTATACCTTGTTCATTTATGTAACTGTATTTGTAACCATGTATTATTTTGTTTTACTCTGTGCCCAGGACATACTTGAAAACGAGAGGTAACTCTCAATGTATTACTTCCTGGTAAAATATTTTATAAATAAATAAATTAAGTAATAAGAACAAGCGCATTGAGTGTTAAAACCACAGCGAGTTACCACTCAGCAACAGACATCAGGCAACACTGGATACCGCAGCAACGGGGATTCATGAGGTCATCATCACGTCCTCGGTACAGGATACTGCAGGAATCGAATCGATCCGGTGGAGCTGTCTCTTTTGGAGGAAGATTCCTCCCAGTAGTGTTGGCAAGCGTGCTCTCGTCAGACTTCCGTCCAAATGACGTCACAGCGACGTGCGTCAGAGTCCTTGTGGTACACGTTGAACGTGAAGTAAGTCCAATGAGTAACAGAGTCCCAGTGCCCCAAACCAATGGGGATAGAAAGTTGCAGCACCAACAATACAATATACTTGTTCTTATTACTTAATGTACGCCTAATACTTACCATTTTTACGGAACAATATAATTTTATATACTTCACTATGCAGTTTGCGCTGTTTTTTTGTGTTCCCCTTAGGTAATGAAGCTGCTTATTTTATTTTGATAAGATAGTATTGTAGTAGGGGGTCTCCGGAGCAGAACCACATCTATTTCAGGTCCGGGGACACCCTGCTTCCCGAGTTACAGGCCCTGTTATGGGTTGCCGGTATACTAAAATAAAAGCCCTACAATCGCCTATTAGAGGTGTGAGTGATTGATTAAATCTATCTCTTATTGCGCATCTATTACAGACAGGTGAAGCCTGGTAGGATTCACACAGCGCAAGTCCCATTAAAACGGAGGGAACCCTGCTGTGCTAATCTGATAGGCCATTAGTCTGGTCAGGGGAATCTCGCAGCGTGGGACGGGATAAAGTGCAGAATTCGCAAGGCAAGCGGTTCAAAACTGGCAGTTGCACCTGTCCAGTATCTGGTCCACAATTGTTTTGCAGATAACTTTAAGTAGCAACATTGTAACCAGTAGAGATGGGCAAAACTGTCAAATTCTGCACTGTTTTTACAAAAATCCGATATGCACATGGACATCCTAATGCTGATTGGGCATTAAAAAAATCTGAATCGACCATCCAATTTGTTCCATCTGGATTTTGAGAAAAAACCTACAGTATATTTACAAACCTAAGGCACCTTGTGAGAAAGGGGATACTGATGTCAGGTCCAACAGGATCAGAACCCACAACTTCTGGAATTCCAGAAAGCAGCACAAGTAGTGAGAGCTAAACCAGCCGTCAGTGGCTATTAGTATATCTCTCAGGTATCTCAGTTGTACTCCTTTTCGTTCTCAAGGAACATTGAACTGGCAATCAGGAAGTGGAGGTGGTATGCTTTTAAATGAAGTCCCAGGGATGGGCTAAAGGTGTCTCTACATACTGTATGTTATTTGGATTGAGGTTTGAGGGGATAGCTATTGTGCTTTAGACTATAGCAAAATAGGATTTTTCCCATCTCCCTCCCCAGCAAAGCCATATTTCTGGTATTCAGAATCTAGAAATGGATTTGTAAACATACAAATCTGTCTGTTGGATTTTTTTTAAAGTGATAGGACACAAAAAATAATCTGCCCTTTTGAGACTAATCCGTGGAAATCCATCACTGAAAGGAATTTGAAAATATGGATTCTATTCAAATTCCAGTGAAAAATGTTCCCCATCTCTTATAACCACTCCATTGCCCAGTGAACATCTTAATGACTGCTACCCTTTATAATGTAAAGTAAACAGCATGGCACGTTATATTTCCTCATGCATAAAGTTTGACTGAGAACACATCTCTCATTGAGCTGCTGTCTCCATTGAAATGTAAAAGGAGAAATTGAAGGATTCTACGAATCTTTGTCAACACAACAAAAAAGTCAAAATATCCCTTTCCATCACTGAAAGGGTTATTCACATATTTTTAAGGAGAATTATATTTTTATTTCATAGCTTTAGAGTTTTGAACAAATTACAAACATTGTTGTTTAAAATATGGTACAGTGCCTAAATATATATGTATAAATATCTATTAAGTAAAATGGTCTTTTAGTTTGACATTTTTGGCCAAAATTGTTGTAAGCCCCTGAGCCAACGTCACGGCAGACCACAATTCAGGGGTCCCTAACGCTAATATAAATTCTTAATAACCTGTGTAATAACAGGAAGAATGATTTATAGTAAATCTGTCAATATTAGTTGCAAAGTTCTAAGTCTGATTGAAGCCTTTATTAACCTGTACATTACCAGGAAAAGCACTCTGTATTAGAGATGTCACAACCATCCTGCAAGCAAACAAGTTCCCCTGTGTGGAAGATGCTATGGAGTGAGCCCTTAACCATTTAAATGTGGGAGGGGGTGAGCTTAAATTAAGTAGGAGGTTGCCAACCTCCAATCAGCCAGGACTAGCTGAAACACAATTGTAAAATATACTGGACACCTAACAAGCTCCTATTGAACCCCCAAAATAACCACAACATATATATAAGCATATGAGTGTCACAGAGGAGTGCTACTGAGCATTTAATTTAAGCTCACCCCCTCCCACATTTAAATGGTTAAGGGCTCACTCCATAGCATCTTCCACACAGGGGAACTGGCTTGCTTGCAGGATGGTTGTGACATCTCTAATACAGAGTGCTTTTCCTGGTAATGTACAGGTTAATAAAGGCTTCAATCAGACTTAGAACTTTGCAACTAATATTGACAGATTTACTATAAATCATTCTTCCTGTTATTACACAGGCTATTAAGAATTTATATTAGCGTTAGGGACCCCTGAATTGTGGTCTGCCATGACATTGGCTCAGGGGCTTACAACAATTTTGGCCAAAAATGTCAAACTAAAAGACCATTTTACTTAATAGATATTTATACATATATATTTAGGCACCGTACCGTGTATGATTTTCACTGGATGTGCTAAAACTGAGCTTTGTCTGTGTTTTATGTGCTGTCTCTGGTTTTAAATATATATTGCCATGCTCAGTAGCACTCCTCTGTGACACTCATATGCTTATATATATGTTGTGGTTATTTTGGGGGTTCAATAGGAGCTTGTTAGGTGTCCAGTATATGTTTAAAATATGACAAAGAAATAAATAGAAAAAAAATCTATTTTCATGTTGATTCAGGATATCACAGTTAAAAATAATTTACTTTATTCATAGTTCTACATTGTAGAAATGTCTACACTCTATCAAATAATACAAAAGATAATTTCACAGAATTGTGAGCTTAGTGCTACAGTACCTGGCCCTTTGAAAAAACAAATAGCGAGTTATTAAAAAATCTGGGATACCGCAGTACGATATTACTGGATATAAATTCCCATTGACATCCCATATAATAAGTGACATATAAGCAGTTTCTGAATAGATGCACACTTTACTATGGCCCATGTTTCATAGTACATCATCCACTGCTGAAAAACACATTGAATGGACAGTAAGGTATTTTCTGGGCTGCAAGGTGTCTTATGGAATATCACCTGATGGTAACTATTACTGCACCGACACACTTTATTCGAGCAAATACCCAGTATGTACCTGGCAGATACCTGGAATGCGCCGCTCCTCACCTCTGACAAGCCCCGTTGCGTTTGCCTTCCCAGCCTGGGTTCATGCCTGGCTGACGGGCAGCTGATTTGTTAAATGATAATGATTAGGATTTAATAGGCTGCAATGCTTCGCGTGTCTACCAGATGGCATAAATTCATGAATTGTAATGCAGTATATATATATATATACTGTGCAGTATTGCAGCCAGCGGGAATAAAATGCTTCAATCCCTGCCTGGAAAATAACCCAATGCACTCGGGCAGAAAACAGTCAAAACCTCAATACACCCGGGTATACCCGAATTCGTGGGACTAGCCGAGCTCGAATAAAGTGTGTCACCAGTGTATGGGCTTGATGCAGTAATCACCGAAAAAGCACTCGCAGTATTGAGGAAGGGCCGAATCCTTGGAGAATCACTGCGAAAGCAACACGCCGAGTAGCCGGTGGCGAGACAGTCTGTCTGCCGATAAACTTGCGATACGTTGTCCCCTGCCGAGATGTGTCTGCAGCAGAGAGAGATCCGCCACTCTCTCTGCGCAAACATCGGCAACATAAAAAATATTTGCAATCAATTTTTATTCATAGTGTAGATGTGCAGGGGGTCTCCGGGGCTGAACCGTATTGGTTTCAGGTCCGGGGACCCCCTGCTTCCTGAGATACAGGCCCCTTTATGAGGTGCCGGTATCCCTCTGAATGTAAATGTCCCGATCACGTGACCGCGGAATGTAAACAAAGCAGAGGGAAACCGGCACCCCATAAAGGGGCCTGTATCTCTGGAAGCAGGGGGTCCCCGGACCTTAAACCAAAGCGGTTCAGCTCCGGAGTCCCTCTGCACATCTACACTATGAGTAAAACACACATATCAATAAAGAATAATTCCTTACCTTTGCGGCTATCTTCTATGGTAATAAAGCAGCATTAATATATTTTAATAATAGTGAATGGGAGCAGGGGGTCCCCTGCTTCCCGAGTTACAGGCCCTGGAATGGGTCATCGAGTGCCAGTGTCTTCGCCATCTTTATAGCATCCCATACGAGACGTGCCCGCTATAAAGATGGCAGCGACACTGGCACGGATGCCCCAAACCGGGGCCTGTAGCTCGGGAAGCAGGGGGTCCCTGAGCCAGAAATAAATGCGGTTCAGCTCAGGCGACCCCCTGCTCCCGCACAATATTATTAAAATACATTTATACTGCTTCATTACCATAGCGGCTATACGCTAAGGCAATGAAGGAGTTAAGGCATAATAGCATGTTTATTGGGGACAATTGCCCCAATAAACATTGCAATAAACAACATACACCCCCTGTGCCCCCAACAACCCCTATACCCCAAGTACATATATTACATTTTTGGGATGAGCAGCAATGATACTATAGGCGGGCAGTGACCCTCGGATGTTCCCCGCAGGCCTGCAGTACCAATTCTGTGCCCGCCCCCCCCCCCCAAAATTAAAAAACACATAAATACTTTAAAATAAATACAACCCCTCCCCTAACACATACAGTATAGTAATGTGCAAAATTACTATTTTCCACATATGGATAATAGTGAATTTGCCCATTTAAAATACATAAAGCACAATAAATACAATACATACATATAGCACTCACCCATGTCCGGCTGCCACGATGAAGACCATCTTCATCTTCATCCCCGTCCATGGCCCCTTCCGATGCTGCAAAACATAAACAAGAATAACAAAAGCCAATGTAATGTCACCTAACCCTTTAATCAACATAGCGGTTATTAACCGCTACAGTCATTAAGGGGTTAACCACCCTTACCCACCACTCGGGAGGCCTATACACCCTCCCCCACTACCCCCCCACCACGTGAGACCTAACCACCCTCACACACTACCCAGGCGGGAGGCCTACCCACAAACCCTTGGGGCCAATACCCCCCTCCCCCACCCCCAGTACCCACAATAAAAACAATACACAGCCCCACAATAAACATCATTATATTTATTAAATGCGTAACCCACCCCCTGTGCCCCCCCATAAATACATGATTTATTATTTTACATACAGAGTTAATACCTCAGGCCCACCGGAGTCCCCGGTGGCCCTGACTGGTGTCCATAAGTCTTACAGTAGCCCAGCACAAATTTTCAAACAGGGTCTGGAGGCCTACGGGTAGTCTCCGCCAGGCGCCGTGGTCCACCAGGTGGTCTCCGTGGGTCACAGTGGGCCACAATGGGGTCTCCACGGGTAGGCCCGCGGGTGTCTGAGGGGCCTCGGGTGGTTCCCACATGGGTCTGGGGGCACTCGGGTGGTCCCTACAGCTCCGCGGTGCCACCACAGCACATGTGGGGCCACTGGTTCTTCCCCGCAGGTGTCCCCCATGGACCCGGCAGCCGTTTACCCATGAGAAGTCCGAGGAGACCTCAGGCGGTCTCCAGAGGTCCCCGCAGATGTGAGGAAACAACCCTGTATGTAAAAAAAATAAACCTGTCCTATACATTAAATACATCAATCCCGCCCACTCCCCCCCAAACACATACAGTACAATAATGTGCAAAATAACTATTATCCAGATATGGATAATAGATTATTTGCCCATTATTAAACACATTAACTAGCATAATAAATAAATAAAGTTCTACTAACCTCATCAATATGATGCCCCTTCGCCAGCAAATTCTGTCCTCTGTTGCCAAAAAAATACTTAACCAATACAGTGCAATTACCTTCTTATATCAATTAACCCCTTAATCACCTTATCGGATAATAACCGCAAAGGTAATTAAGGGGTTAAGCCACCCTGGCCCGATACCCATCCTTCACCCATTAATTTGTACAGTGGCTTCATCATGCAACAATATATACATACATACTGTATATATATATATACATATACAGTGTTCGACAAACCTATACATTTGCTCGCCCCGGGCGAGTGGATTTAACATCGTGGCGAGCTCCTATTGGCCCAAGCAGCATACGTTTGGTACTAGGTGGCGAGTAGATTTTTTTGTGTGGCGAGTAGATTTTTTGGTGATTTGTCAACCACTGTGTGTGTATATATATATATATATATATATATATATATATATATATATATATATACATACACACATGATTAACCAATATACAAAGAAATGTTTAAGGGTTAACAAAAACATGCACAAATAAAAATACCACTTCTCCATATCAAGACATCACCTTGCATATGAAAATTACAATATTATATAGCCACAGTAAAACAAAATCCTATTTCCTAATAAAATCATTCTCATGTTCGAATCAATATCATCAAATGCCAATAAAAACATTGAATTTACATTGTATACATGATGCATAATGATGCATAAAATCTGTACACCATGTGCACTCTGCCTATCAGTTAACAATAAAATATTCCAAACTAAATACAATGAAATCCAAACAAGTATACTATTTAAACCAAGCAAGGCAACAGAAATAAATGACCATTAATTAATCAAATCCCAAAACAATTAAAATACCATCCAAATCAATTACACAATTAAATATTTTAATCGTTAAACAAAACCATTCTTCAAAAAAGTTACCATCTGACAAAATATAAGTACCAAAAATAATCCACTATAAAAAATCAAGCCTCATCCTGACCTAAAGTACAGCATACAACACCAAAAATTACATCTATCTCAATAAAAAATACATTACACACACATGAAAGCATAGCAGCATAGCTAAATACATTTTTAATACTGCAAAACAAGCTTTTCCAACAAAATAATTTCTTACCCTGTATGTATATATCGATCTGACATACATACATACATACATACATACATACATACATACATACATACATACATGCATACATACAGTGGCAAGAAATGATCTTATAATAAAAAAACTCACATGTCAAAAAACAAAAAAACATGTACAAGTTAAACAAAATACATTTCTTTTGTTGATTTACCATTACTTGACCCACTCACCGACTCCCGTTGAACCGCTTACTCTCTAACCAATCCACGCATAGGAACCCATAAAATAAAAAAACATAAAATAATAAACCATAAAATAATAAACGAAGCTTGTCTTTGATTTGTAATCCATTCCGTCACTGTTTAATCTGTGCTCTTCTGTCTTCTGGCTTCTTCTGGGGTCTTCTGGGGGTCTTCTTACCGTCTGCTTTCACGCCCCGATCCTCTTCTTCCTTTCGGAGGTCCGTCCTTCTCGGCGTCTGCCTTCAAAATGAGACGACATAGGCTTTTATAGGCCTATGATGTCACATTTTCGTCATATGCTTCCCACGGCCCTGATTGGGTCGTGAAAACCATGTGATTTGGGGGGGGGGAATTAATTTTGATGACGTCATTTAAAGGCAATGACGCCAATATACAACACACATTCCCCCCGCCCCCTAACACATACAGTACAGTAATGGGCAAAAAAAACTATTATCCAGATATGGATAATAAATTATTTGCCCATTATAAAACACGTAAGACATGCATAAATAAAAACATGAATTCTTAATCTTAAAATCACCACATTGCATGTTACAATGAATCCAGCAGGACTTTTAAAAATAAACAACAAACCAGCAGCTACACAAATGTATATGAAATGTCACACAATTGCATTGAGTGTTTACATGATGCAATTAATCTGTGCATCATGTAACACTATGCAAAATATATGTAAAAATAAAATACACTATGAACAATGTCCCCTAACCACCAATGAAAGAGGGAACACAGGGCACAACGGATTTGAATTCTAAACTCATTTATTGAGCCAAACACACAACGTTTCGACCGTCAAGGTCTTTATCAAGTGACAGTGGCACTTGACATGCCACTGTCACTTGATAAAGACCTTGACGGTCGAAACGTTGTGTGTTTGGCTCAATAAATTAGTTTGGAATTCAAATCCGTTGTGCCCTGTGTTCCCTCTCTCACTGATCCAGGACTGGAAACAGGCTTTCGTTCAAACAGAGGAGCACTGGTAATTGTATCACTTATATTCTTTTTTCTAAGGTGTGCAGCATTCACTTTACTTGCCCTAACCACCAATGCCATCATGAAAATAAAATAGAAACTCCGCAACATAAATACATTTACCATCAATCAATTAATCAATTTCCTAAACCAATTACAATACAATACAAATCAATTATACAATTCCCTATTCAATTCCTAAAGCCAAACCATTGCCAAAAGAATTCTAATTTAAAGTAACCACCATCATTCCAATCTAACTACCAGAAATAAGCCAAGAATGGCTGAGCTTCATTTGCCTTTAAGATGACATCATCAAAAGAAAGATGGCCAGAGGCGCATGCGCGACGGCAAGGAGTATGGCAGCCTAGTCTGAGAGCTCCCTGCCTCGCTTCCCGAAATATCGAGCAAAATCTACCAAAACCCACACCAAACAGCACACAAACCCATATAAAGATTAAACAATTAACCAGGATGTCGCGGAAGACCCCGAAAACGACGAAAAAACGAGGGCTACCAGAATATTATACCTCAGGAATAACCTCAGGATAAGAGGGGTCCCGGAGAGTGTCTTGGACTGTGAGGAATATATTATACACTGGATGGAGACACTGCTCCCTGAAAACCCGAAAGACACCCTGGCAATGGACAGATGCCACAGGGCACTGAGGGCTAAACCTTTACAAACCGAGCAACCGAGGGACATAGTAATACGTTTACACTATTACAAAACAAAAGAAACCATACTTAATAAAACCAGGCCCCTACCTGTTGTGGAACATGAAGGAGTGCGGCTCTCGGTGTTCCAGGACCTGTCCCCAATAACACTGGCCCGCCGGAGAAACCTACTGCCCATCACCAGAGCCCTGAGGGAGAAAGGAGTCAGATACCGGTGGACCTTCCCCTTCGGCTTACTAGTAGCTCGGGGAGGCAGATCCTTCACCATCAAGGTCCCGGAAGATGGACCCTCTTTCTTGGGCAAACTGGGACTAGCAGACGGCCCCGTAGCTGCTGACCCGGCGAGTCCAACCCCGGACCCCATCTGGTCACAGACCCCAAAGTCCCCCCGAGCGCAGAAAGATAAAACCTAAAGCTATGAATCAAAACTAAAGTTCAGAGTTATGCAGCTGTTTGGTTGTGCTGCGAAGTTAACTACAAAAGGTCCCATCGTTCACAGTTGAAAGAGACACTGTTGCTGTACGCCCTAATAGACTGCTGAAAATGGCTAGCTATTAAGCTACAAACTCACTTACCTCCTAAGAGTCCGGATCGTGGGGATGAAGAAAAAACTGATTTCCCCATGACGTCCAAGATGGAGCTCGTCGCAGAAGATGGCGGTGAAACACGAGGCAGATGGAGTCCACGGTGACACGCAGGAGCCGGATGGCAGGTCTGGGCGGGAGCCGGGAGAGCGCGCGAGCACCTCTGCATCAGGAGAAGGCCGGATCCAAAATGGCGGCGGCCCGGAAAGACGTCAGCAGGAAGGAGGTGGAACCGGCAAAACAGACGCCATCTTGGAGGAGGCAAGGAGAAACAGAAGGACCCGAGAGGTGGCCAAGACGCGCCGGAACGGGGAAATCGAAAAGGCCCACACCGGCATGATTTAGACAGTCCCAGCTCTCGGCGGGCAAATTTAAACAGATCAAAGCTGCGGAGGACAGCAAAAGACAGCAACGGATAAGAGGAGAAGGTTTGGGAGGTAGCGGGATAGAGGAGGAAGATGGAGAGAGGTACAAGGGCATAGGAGGAATTGAGAGGTGGGGAAAAGGGGGGTCCCAGATAGTTTAAAGGGAATGAGGGAAAAGAGGAAGACAGCACTGAAGCGACGGAGACGAAGGAAGATGCAGGTAAGATCAGAAAGAGATGATAGGAGGTTATTGGATAATTGAGGGAAAGAGGAAAGTAGGATTAAGGTAGGATAAGGCAGAAGATAGAGAGAAGGAGCAGGTAGACAGGATAAAGAATAGATAGAACGCAGGGGAAAGATTAGGTTAACAAAGAAAGTAGAGGGTTCAAGTATGTAGATAGAGGGGGGAGAAATCTGAGGGGGGCACCGTTAGAGGAAGGAGAGACGAAGGTGATAGAATAGGAAGGGGGAGGTAGATAAGAGAGAGGTAGAGGGAACGAGGGAAGCAGAAGGTACAAGCAGGACATACTAGGAAAGGAAGAGAGGATGGAACCAGGAGTGGGGAGAACACAGTAAGTGACTGGGTGGCAACGAGAACGTAAGCTAAAGAAGAAGATATGACAAGGAGAGAGAGATGAGAAGGAGATAGAGAGAGACAGTGGTAGGGCATGAAGCTGGGAGGTGTAAACACACAGAGGAGTATCAAAAGGGGATATTAAGGAAAGAGGCAAGCTAGGGACAATTAAGGGGATCGCTACACAAGAGCAACGATGAAGCCCCTAGGAAAGGGGCAAGGGGACGATTGAGACCTGGTAGTTTAGCCAAAATTAGGTAGATAGCATGATTTAGTTGTTAAAGGGAGGCGAGGAGGGAGCAGCTGGGGAAGCCTGCTCCGAAGTCTGCATGGGCCTGGCGCCAAAGTGGGGGAGCAGAACCCCGAGGCGCACTGGCGCGACCTTTTGGGTTAGATGCTCAGGGAGGGGTGTTCAACATCACGCCTCAAGTCTGGACATCCGGCGCAAGAGCCATAAACCCAGAGGCGGACTTGTCGGCGAAAGGAGAGATGCAAGAGAACGCCGACAAATGCTAATTGTTATTGTCTGTTGTGTTGTGTATATGTCTACCCCCCCGTCCCTTGGTGTTTGTTCCCTTCCCCCTATCCTTTCAGAGGGGCCCGGAGAGAGTCAAGCGGGCGGAAAAAGCAGGAGACCCACGAAACGACAATATCACAAAAACAGGACGAAGCTACGTCAGAGGGCCCGGCACAGTTCTACAAATGAGTAAGGACATAGTGTTAGTATCACATAATGTTAAAGGCCTTAATAGTCCTGCTAAAAGGAGAGTCGCATTTAGAGACTACAGACGCAAAGGTGCAGAAGTGCTCTTCTTACAGGAGACCCACCTTTCCCAAACCAACTTCCCCAAATACCTCAATAAAGACTTTAGGACTCACTTCCTGGCCTCAGCACGAGTAAAAAAGAGAGGGGTCGCCATCCTAATTCACAATCATATACCATTCAGACATGACAGATCATATAGCGACAGAGAGGGGAGATATCTGATAATCACAGGCACCATTAGGGAGTATCCAATAACATTGGCTACAATTTATGCCCCAAACGACAACGCGACATCTTTTTTTAGTAGTTTCTTCAATAAGCTAAGTAAAGTCGCAAAGGGGAACATCGTAGTGGCAGGTGACCTGAACAGAGTTCTCAATCCAAACCTTGACCGTTGCACAACCACTAACAAATCACTCAGACAGGACGTATTAACTTTGACAAAAGGCCTCACAAGTTGTCAGCTTATAGACATATGGAGAGAGCAACATCAAGGAGTACGCGAGTACACGTTCTACTCCCACCCCCATAACACATACAGCCGGATAGACTACTTCCTAGTATCCAATAGATTGGTCCCTGGGGTCTCTCGCTCAGAGATCCATGATATTTCATGGTCTGACCACGCACCTATAGAGCTGCGGTGCACATTAGTTCCGCTGGACAGACCTAGAGCGAATTGGAAACTAAACGAGATCCTCTTAAAGATCCCAGACCTTGGGCGGGAGGTGGGGGGAAAAATTACAGAATATTTTGAGGAGAATGAGGGAAGCGTGGCGTCACAAGCCACATTGTGGGAAGCTCATAAGGCAACCCTCAGGGGAATATTGATCAATCTGGCCGCCAAACGGAAACGGGAAAGAGAGAAGAAA
This sequence comes from Ascaphus truei, assembly GCF_040206685.1. NCBI lineage: Eukaryota > Metazoa > Chordata > Amphibia > Anura > Ascaphidae > Ascaphus > Ascaphus truei. Next base: position 71,446,560 of record NC_134485.1, on the reverse strand, counting down.
ACTAAAGAGTTAGAAACACAAATAGCTGAGCTCTCTGCCCTGCACAAACTTAATAAGCGGGATCACACGCTTAAACAACTTTTAGATGCCAAAATTAAACTTAATCTTCTCCTCACCTCCCAGGCTGAGAGGGAAATGGCGTGGTCGAAGCGTAAATTTTATGAAAAAGCGAACAAACCTGATACACTCCTTGCCAATAAGCTAAAAAAGAAGCTTCAAAATTACTCTATTCACGCAATTCGGAACCAAAGGGGAGACCTTACCTCCATACCTGGGAAAATTGTAGAGGAATTCAAAATTTATTATGAAAAACTATATAATGGAGACAAGGTCACCCACAACACTAAGACGGGTGAGTTATTAAACACCTTCCTGAAAGAGGCAAAATTACCAACCTTAGGAAGGGCTGAGAGAGAAGCGCTACAGGCGGACTTAACCTTGGAGGAAATTTTGGAAGTCATCAAAGCATTAAAACCGGCTAAGGCGCCGGGACCAGATGGCTTCTCTAATTTGTATTATAAGAAGTACGCCAAAATTCTAGCCCCACATATGCTAAAATTATTTAACGGCGTACTAGAGGGGGCCTCCTTCCCAGCACAAATGCTTCAGGCGTCCATCTCGGTGATCCACAAACCCGGAAAGGACCCGGCAGACTGTAAGAGCTACCGGCCCATTTCACTGATTAATTCTGATATCAAAATCTACTCCAAACTTATAGCGAACAGGGTGGGTAGTGTCCTTCCCGGGTTAATCCATGCAGATCAGGTGGGGTTTATCGGAGGAAGGCAAGCGGCAGACAACACCAGAAGAATCATTGACTTGATTGATCTGGCCCAAAAGAAAAATACACATTCTATGGTGCTAAGTCTGGACACGGAGAAAGCCTTTGACAGAATAGACTGGCCCTACCTAACGGAGACTCTGAAGGCATTTGGCTTTGGAGGACGCCTAATGCGGGCCATCATGGCACTGTATGAGGGCCCAGCGGCGAGAGTGAGGCACCAGGTCTTTCCTTCTGAGCAATTCCATATAAAAAGTGGAACGAGACAGGGATGCCCGCTGTCGCCGTTGCTGTTTGCCCTTTGTATAGAGCCCTTGGCGGCGCACATTCGTAATATCCCAGATATAACAGGCATTTCAGATGGAGAGCAAGAGTATAAGGCCGCTCTATATGCGGATGATGTTATCCTAACACTATCTAAACCGCTCACGTCCCTTCCTAATGTATTTGAAATTCTGGGCAAATTTAAGATTAATCAGTCTAAATCAGAAGCCCTCAATATAAATCTTCCCAAAGAAGTTGAAAAACTGATTGATCTCAACTTTAATTTTAAATGGCAACCCTCCGCTATCAAATATTTAGGGGTATATCTTACACGGGACTACAAAACTTTATATAAGGCAAACTTTCCCAGGTTAATAAAGGCGCTGGGGGAGGATCTCAGAGTATGGGCAAAAGGGGGCATCTCATGGATTGGAAGGATACACTGCGTGAAGATGAATCTCCTCCCAAGGATGTTATATCTTTTCCAGAGCCTACCTATACCATTGGTCCACTCTGACATCCTCTCTCTTCAGTCAGCAATAATGAAATTCATTTGGAATAAGAAAAACCCAAGAATTGCTAAGGGTATTTTGACGAGACCCACAACCAGAGGAGGGCTAGCGGTACCTTGTTTGTTCGCTTACTACAAAGCGGCTCAATTGGCCCAAATTCTTCAATGGCACACAGACCCAAGCCTTAGGAGATGGGTAGAGTTGGAGAAAAAGTGTTGTGCACCAATTGACATCCAAACGCTGATCTGGTTGCCCAAGGGAAGGGCACGTCAGATCGGCACGCCGCTACAGACCATTGCCAATTCTATTCGGGTGTGGGAGGCCACCAAATTTAGTTGTAAATTAACCACAAAGGCATCAATCATGACGCCAATCATCGGCAACCCTGATTTCGCTCCGGGCCTGAACAGTAAAAACATGAAGTACTGGACACAAGCGGGCATTACCCGACTTAATGATCTGAGGGACAGGATACATATACAATCATTTGAACAAATCAAATCCGCAAAAAATATCCCAAATACAGAATTTTTTAGGTACCTCCAGATCAGAGATTTTTACAACAAAACTCCAATTAGACCAGCACGTACTAATTTCGAGCAGCTGTGTTCCAGAGATACGGACACAAGGGGACTCACATCTAGAATGTACAGGGAGGTGGTCTGTCCGAAGATGACAAGCGAGACCCGGTTACACTACATTCGACAGTGGGAGACTGACTTAGGGGAGACGCTAGAGGACAAGGAATGGGAGCAGATCACACAAGCAGCAGCTAAAAGCTCCATCTGTACCACACTAAAGGAGAACGCGTATAAGGTCCTGATGCGGTGGTACTACACCCCATCTAGATTAGCTAAATTTGTTAGGGGCTACTCCCCGCTCTGCCCAAAACAGTGCGGGGAGGTGGCTGACTTGCGACACATGCTGTGGTCCTGCACAAAAGTGGCCCCGATTTGGGAACAGATTAGAGATTGGTTACAGCGGATTCTCGGTTGGGAGATCCCCCTGGACCCGTGGTTGTTCCTACTGGGCAGGCGGGTCCAGGGTATGCCAAATGCAACGCACAAATTAATCGCGCATTTTGCAATAGCCACTAGATGTGAGATCGCAGCATTATGGAAGCAACCAGTAATTCCAGTTATCCCCAAGATTCGAAATCGGATTTGGCACGTTTGCCGGATGGAACAATTAACGAGTTTGGTTAATGACACCGGCACAAACTTCCTAAAAGTCTGGTCGCCTTGGCTGACACAGACAGACATCCCCGGGGTGGATGCCACCGCAATCCTGCTATAATAGGTACAGGCGCGTTCTCCTCTGGGGGTGAGAGTCCAGACGACGAATAGCGACGAACAGGTAGGTGACAGCCCCCAGGGTAGCAATCCAACACACCTAGTCTATAGGGATAACTCGGCATACTCGAGATGGAGACAATGAGGGATATCTACAAAGATAAGAAGCTCATAAGAGACTATACGTCGGTAGGCATACCCGGAGAAAACCCCTCCCCCCTTCTCCCCCCCTCCCTTGTCCATCGTCTAGTTTGTCTTGTTTGTCCTATATGTTTGCTTCTTGTTCCATATTGAGGCAGTTCAAATAGTCTAATGTATGATATAAAAACTTTATTGGGATGCTTTAATACAATGGGCTGTGATACAATGTAAGAATCTGTGAACCCAATAAAGAAAAATTTGAAGTTGAAAAAAAAAAAGAAAGATGGCCACCCTCCCGTGGTACGGTAGCAAATCAGAGCGTGGGAACGAAATCCCAACTCTGATTGGCTCTAGTATGTGACAGAGGCTTTGTGGAAATTGGATGTGACGTCAACCAGAGCCTGTCACATGGTGCTTGATTATATGTATCATGTATACACTGTAAAATTCAATATATACTGTACACAGTTCAACTTCTTTCAAATATAACAAATTGTTACATTTTTACATCTTAGAAATATGTATACACAATATATGGGCCAGTGTCCAACATAACGCTAGAGTTACCCACAGTAACCCTGACGAGAACGTGACCTTTATTTTTAGCACCCCTGCTGCCTGTTTTGTCACAATTGTTTTAAAGTCCTTGACAATTTACAGTGTCCTCAAAATGCATTAGACTGTTTAAAATTTCATGTAAGCACTAACTGCAAGATTCTGCACTAAATCCACAGTTCTCCTACAATTGTTGAAACTCTAAATACTTTGGGGGTCATGCACTAAGCTCCGATAAGTCGTTTTTAGAACACAAAGTGCTCTTAGAACGTGATGTTGCGCTGAACATGATTCACTAAGCCACGCAAAGAGGCACTTTGCGTTCTAAAAGTGACTTTTTAATAGATTATTTGGCCATTATGAAACACATAAACATGCATAAATAAAAACATGAATTCTTAATCTTAAAATCACCACCAAAAGAAGACCCCAAGACTGACGTAAAGGATTACAAATAGAAGAAAGAAGACACCGTTGTGTATTGTAAGGGTTTATTATTTTATGGTTACCTTTGGATTGGTTCCTGTGCTTCTGGGTCGCCTGGATTTCAGTGAGTGGGCATCTAATGGTAAGTAAACAAAAGAAAAGTTTATAATTTTTAATTTTACGTTTGTTTGATTTTTTATTCCTGTCTTTTATTTTTTCATTCCCATTTAATGCCCCTGAATGTATCTATGTCCTTATGGATATACATACATTCACGGACACTGAATGGGTGTATTGTATGTGATTTTTGGATGTAAATGCATTGTTTTTTATGCTCTATTATTGCCCCTGTATGTTATGTATATCTATCTATATGGAAAGACATACAGGGATAATAATTGATTGTTTTGCTAATGTTTATGTTCTTTTCATGTATGTCTAATGTTTTTAGCAGCTTTATTTATACATTAGTGTGAATAATGAAATTTGTATTTAGTTATAGGTTATTTTTAATGGCTTATTTCTGGTAGTTAGATTGCAATGATGGTGGTTACTTTCAAGTAGAATTCTTTTGCAATGGTTTGGCTGTAGGAATTTAATAGGGAATTGTATAATTGATTTGTATTGTATTGTAATTGGTTTAGGAAATTGATTAATTGATTGATGGTAAATGTATTTATGTTGCTTAATTTCTATTTGATTTTCATAATAGCATTGGTGGTTAGGGGACATTGTTCATAGTGAATTTTATTTTTACATACATTTTGCATAGTGTTACATGATGTACAGATTAATTGCATCATGTACACACTCAATGCAATTGTGTGACATTTCATATACATTTGTGTAGCTGCTGGTTTGTTGTTTATTTTTAAAAGTCCTGCTGGATTCATTGTAACATGCAATGTGGTGATTTTAAGATTAAGAATTCATGTTTTTATTTATGCATGTTTTATGCGTTTCATAATGGGTAAATAATCTATTATCCATATGTGGATAATAGTTTTTTGCCCATTACTATACTGTATGTGTTAGGGGGCAGGGGGATGTGTGTTGCATATTGCAATGTTTATTGGGGGCAATTGTCTCCAATAAACATGCTATTGTGCCTTAACCCCTTCTTTGCCTCAGGGGATAGCCGCTAAGGTAATGAAGCTGCTTTAATGTATTTTTATTAATAGTGTGCGGGAGCAGGGGGTCCCCTGAGCTGAACCGCATTGATTTCTGCCTCAGGGACCCCCTGCTTCCCGAGTTACAGGCCCCGGTTTGGGGCATCGGTGCCAGTGTCGCCGCCATCTTTATAGATCCCACGTCGCGTCTTGGACACTATAAAGATGGCGGCGACATTGGCCTCTGATGCCCCATACCAGGGCCTGTAACTCGGGAAGCAGGGGGTCTCTGAGGCAGAAATCAATACAGTTCAGTTCAGGGGACCCCCTGCTCCCACACACTATTATTAAAATGTACATGAATGCAGCTTCATTACCATAGCGGACAGCCGCTACGCTAAGGAATTATTCTTTATTGTTATGTGTGTTTTGACAGTAGTGTAGATGTGTAGATGTGTAGGGGGTCTCCAGAGCTGAACCTGCTCATGTAATTAATTATAAAAATGTATTTATTTAGTGTACAATCGTCTGTAACAGCCTTGCATGGAGATACAGAATCTTCATGCAAATGTTACAAGCGGCTTTTTTTTCTATCAGCTAGCGTACGTGAAGGTTAAGAACGCTAGCAGGGGGGGAAAAAGCAACACGTACGCTGTGGCTGTTTTGAGCACGTACGTTAAAAAATGGGCTCAATGCCTTAGTGAATTGTGTCTCCGGCCTCACTTTTTAACGGACGTGCTTTTTTCTTTCATCCGGACGCAAAAGCATTGAGCTTAGTGCATAGTCCCCTTTGTGTTCTTGCCAAGTCCTTTTAACTTAAAATGACTGATGTTATCTAGAATTATGCCAAGACCCAGGTGTGGTAAATCCAAAATCTCATCCGACCGAACAGCAGGTACACTTAGAAGCTTAGTGTAGCTTTTGTATAGATATACACTGTATTGGGTAAACACCCCACCATCAGTCACTTGAGTCATACTGTAGATGGCTGAAGATTGGAATTAATATACGATGATAATCCCTTGTTGCGTTCTGGCTCTGGGGTAGTGTCTATGATGTGGGTCTGGATAAAGGGAATAACCTTTTTATGGTTAACCCCAAATCCTATTTTGAACCACAATTGCTGCAATTCTGTGCTCAGCATGAGCAGTAAATGTACTTGGAGCACAGTGTGGTGTTGGGTTCAGTATAGCCAGACAGAAAAAAAACCGTACAGCGAGTCACATTAATCTTAGAGGTGAAAGGGTTTTAAAAAACTGCATTGAATCATACTCAGTAGTGTGTGGTCTGGATTAAGGGCTGACCAAATTATAGTCAGTCCGAAATCTCATCTGACCATAGATGAAGATAGTACTTGAAATACACTTGTGTGCCTAAAGTGCGTCGCTACACTCAGATTAGGTACACATCAGTGATCTGTATTGCCAGTAAAAATGTCCTTCTGCCAGCAGACTAATGGTACTGGTACCCGCTCGTATGAGCGTTGCACCACTCTCAGTGCATATAGTTCTGTCTAATGAAGAGACCAGTAATTATATCTGCTCTATAAAATCATTGGAGGAAGCTCTTACAAAGCATAGTTAGAGCATTACTCCGTGGGCAGGGAGGCAAGAGTGTTCCGATCGTGAACACAAGCTGCGCCTCTCTGACATCATTGCGTCGCGTGCCGACGTAAGTTTCGCTGGGTGGGCTTTGTCAAGGCTAAACGGGAGCGAATTAAATGTCCCCAGTATTTATCAGGTAAGATCTTTTTTCATTGGTTGAATTGCGTTCATACCTCTCAGCATAGAGCGTATACCATACTCAGTGAGGGAAGAACACCAGCTGAGAAAGTAAGATTACAAGACGTTTGTGCTGCTGATGTCAGAGTCAGGTTAATATCTATAAAGACAGAGAGTGACCTCGCTCAAACCCCTTGATGTGAGCGCGTGCTGCCTAGGGAGTGTAACAATGTGGACATGAAGATGTGCCAAAGGAGGGCACAGAAGAGATCCCTTTAATAGGCGCACTGCAGACCTTTATAAAATAATATGGTCAGGGGTGAAAAAAGTGTGTATAAAAATAAAAAATGTTTATTAATAAATATACTTTAAAAATGTGTGTGGTTGTTATACTTTCTATAATAAAAATAGACAGCTAGTCTATATGTTCTACTCTGGTCACCCAGTGGATTGAGGTGGCAGAATTTGACTGGCGAAAATGGGCATGTGCATTAAATCAGATTATCCTCTCAATGGTGAAACGGTAATGTGATACAGGTCTGAAGGTAGTGGGATTATGCTTTCCCTGTATATGCTTAATAGCTGTTAGTGAGATGAATTCCCAAATACCATGGATAGAAGAGAGAGACCGGATTAATAGAGCCTGTTTAATCTGTCTCTGTAACACAGCACATTCAGAGTATACCAGTTCAAGTAATTATAAATTAACTGTTTGCACAATGGTAGAAGGAGTTAAGGTTAATGCTCACATAGCCCGTCGTGGTGATGTATTGAAAAAAGAAAGTCTTACTGCGTCTGCCTCATATATGTTCATTGGCACTGCGCACCTGGTAATGTATAATAATTGTCTCTGGTAATATATCCAGTACACAGGTAATGCCTATTGATAGGGTTATTCTATGGCACAGATATCAAAGGATCTAAAGGGGCCAAATGCCACTATGATTCCTTCCTGTGTACAGCTCGTGATCCAAGTATACTGTATACTGAAGGGATCTTACTGCGCATGCGTCAACTAAGTTCCGTGGCGCTAAGTCCCCGATCGTATACCCAATGTATTGGAAAGGAGCGGGGTGAGTCAAACAAGTTATTCTATAGCACAGATATCGAAGGGTCTGAAGGGGCCAAGTGTCACTATGGTTCCTTCCTGTGCGCTGCTCGTGATCGGAACGTACTGTAAATTAAAGGTATCTGGCTGCGCATACATCAATTGCGTTCCGTGACGCTGTATCACCGATCGTGTATCCAGTGTATTGGAAAAGAGCGGGGTGATTAAAACAAGTTACTAGATTGTAGATCATGTGATTCTACACATCGAGCTGAAGAGCTATCTTGCCAAGAGTATTGTATAAGTACAAATCAATGTATCTGCTGATGGTATGGTGTTTTCCTGTAACCCTATTGCATCATTATGCAATATATCTCGTTTTTGCTGCAACAAGACGGTTTGCCACCCCGAAAACCAAAGAAGTTTAGGCTCAAGGTGCAGTTTGAGAAGTATTGGCTTACAGATACACTGATGTTATAGTCCTTGCTACCAGAACAGTATACTGTAAAGCAAAAAAACCATATGGATTGTAAATGTATCGTGCAGCATGTGTTATATCTGTATAGAGTTGATATAACACCTCAAAAAATGGGACAGGTTTTCAGAGGTGGTATAACACCTCAAAAAACGGGACAGGTTTTAGTCAATATAGTTCAATTGCAATCAGTGAATCCCAAATGCATATGGATATAGTAGCTCTGGTAAACTATAGCTCAAGTCATCATCAGATGTTGAATCACATTGATTGTTAGTGGTGATAATAGTGCATAGAGAGCAAAGAGTCTATGGCTGTGCCAAACACCTCTTTAAATGGGTGTATCAAGGTAAGTTATTCTGGGTATGATTTCAAGTAGAAACTGTCGGCAAAAGACCCGACATGCAGCATGTTTCGTCGCTTCTTGCGACTTCTTCCGGGGTGGGCGTGTCAGCGTCCCTTGCGGCTCCTTTATACACGGTGGTTACCATGGTAGCCATGGGACGCCAAAATTGCCGAATTAATTAGTGGTGGTGCATAGGTACTGCACCTAAAAAGTTTGGTGTCTTTGAACAAATCTGACCATAGTTAGAGCTGTTACAGTAAGTGTATACAATGCTCATTTATGTGAGTAATAGAACAAGAAGAATGCCTCTGTATTATAACACAATGAACAGGTGGTATTAGAGGAAAGAGGTAAATACAAAACCTTCATTTAAGCTAGATGGATAATGGGTGTTTAATAGATATATCCATCTGGCTTCACACTGCAATAGCTTTTTGTCCCAATTGCCTCTGCGGACACTTGGGGGTATGTGGTCTATCCCTTGAAACGTCAGTGTATGCATGTTACCTGGGTGGTTTTCTCTGACATGACGGGAAACAGGTGTGTCTAAGGAGTTTCTTACGGCTCCAATGTGTTCTAACACACGTTTTTTAAATTCCCGTTTGGTTTTGCCAACATACTTCTTGCCACATGAGCAAGTGACAAGGTAGATGATTCCAGTGCTTTTGCAGTTTATGAATTGTTTAATGGGGAAGGTCTTGTTGTCCCCTGTGTTTGTAAAGTTTTTGCTTTCCTTCATATACATACACGCTTTGCAGTGGTGACATTTGTGAAATCCTTTTACACTTCGCCATGTTTTACTTTTCTTGTTTTTTACAGAAAATGGCTGTGTACCAGGTGGTCCCTGATATTGGCTGCACGCCTCCATACAACTGATGGACGATCCCCGAAGACCAGTTTGAGGTCGTCATCATTGGTTAGTATGTGCCAATGTTTTTTCTTGTACTTTAGTTTTAAGTAGATCATTGCGTGAAGTATTGATGGCCCGGTGGTATGCTGTCTTAAGTTGGCGTTTGGAGTATCCCCTACGCCAACTTAAGACAGCATACCACCGTGCCATCAATACTTCACGCAATGATCTCCTTAAAACTAAAGTACAAGAAAAAACGAATAAAAAGGAAATAAGATGTACTACTACATACCACAACCAGTGGAAAGACATTAATAAAATACTAACTAAACATTGGCACATACTAACCAATGATGACGACCTCAAACTGGTCCTCAGGGATCGTCCATCAGTTGTATGGAGACGTGCAGCCAATATCAGGGAACACCTGGTACACAGCCATTTTTCTGTAAAAAACAAGAAAAGTAAAACATGGCTAAGTGTAAAAGGATTTCACAAATGTCACCACTGCAAAGCGTTTATGTATATGAAGGAAAGCAAAAACTTTACAAACACAGGGGACAACAAGACCTTCACCATTAAACAATTCATAAAATGCAAAAGCATGGGAATCATCTACCTTGTCACTTGCTCATGTGGCAAGAAGTATGTTGGCAAAACCAAACAGGAATTTAAAAAACGTGTGTTAGAACACATTGGAGCCGTAAGAAACTCCTTAGACACACCTGTTTCCCGTCATGTCAGAGAAAACCACGCAGGTACAGTAACATGCATACACTGACATTTCAAGGGATAGACCACATACCCCCTGCCCGCAGAGGCAATTGGGACAAAAAGCTATTGCAGTGTGAAGCCAGATGGATATATCTATTAAACACCCATTATCCATCTGGCTTAAATGAAGGTTTTGTATTTACCTCTTTCCTCTAATACCACCTGTTCATTGTGTTATAATACAGAGGCATTCTTCTTGTTCTATTACTCACATAAATGAGCATTGTATACACTTAACAGCTCTAACTATGGTCAGATTTGTTCAAAGACACCAAACTTTTTAGGTGCAGTACCTATGCACCACCACTAATTAATTCGGCAATTTTGGCGTCCCATGGCTACCATGGTAACCACCGGGTATAAAGGAGCCGCAAGGGACGCTGACACGCCCACCCCGGAAGAAGTCGCAAGAAGCGACGAAACATGCTGCATGTCGGGTCTTTTGCCGACAGTTTCTACTTGAAATCATACCCAGAATAACTTACCTTGATACACCCATTTAAAGAGGTGTTTGGCACAGCCATAGACTCTTTGCTCTCTATGCACTATTATCACCACTAACATTCAATGTGATTCAACATCTGATGATGACTTGAGCTATAGTTTACCAGAGCTACTATATCCATATGCATTTGGGATTCACTGATTGCAATTGAACTATATTGACTAAAACCTGTCCCGTTTTTTGAGGTGTTATACCACCTCTGAAAATCTGTCCCGTTTTTTGAGGTGTTATATCAACTCTATACAGATATAACACATGCTGCACGATACATTTACAATCCATATGTTTTTTTTGCTTTACAGTATACTGTTCTGGTAGCAAGGACTATAACATCAGTGAATACTGTATGTAAGCCAATACTTCTCAAACTGCACCTTGAGCCTAAACTTCTTTGGTTTTCAGGGTTACAAACCGTCTTGTTGCAGCAAAAACGAGATATATTGCATAATGATGCAATAGGGTTACAGGAAAACACCATACCATCAGCAGATACATTGATTTGTACTTATACAATACTCTTGGCAAGATAGCTCTTCAGCTCCATGTGTAGAATCACATGATCTACAATCTAGTAACTTGTTTTAATCACCCCGCTCTTTTCCAATACACTGGATACACGATCAGTGATACAGCGTCACGGAACGCAATTGATGTATGCGCAGCCAGATACCTTTAATTTACAGTACGTTCCGATCACGAGCGGCGCACAGGAAGGAACCATAGTGACACTTGGCCCCTTCAGACCCTCCGATATCTGTGCTATAGAATAACTTGTTTGACTCACCCCGCTCCTTTCCAATACATTGGGTATACGATCGGGGACTTAGCGTCACGGAACTTAGTTGACGCATGTGCAGTAAGAGCCCTTCAGTATACAGTATACTTGGATCATGAGCGGTACACAGGAAGGAATCATAGTGGCATTTGGCCCCTTTAGATCCTTTGATATCTGTGCCATAGAATAACCCTATCAATAGGCATTACCTGTGTACTGGATATATTACCAGAGACAATTATTACACATTACCAGGTGCGCAGTGCCAATGAACATATATGAGGCAGACGCAGTAAGACTTTATTTTTTCAATACATCACCACGACGGGCTATGTGAACATTAACCTTAACTCCTTCTACCATTGTGCAAACAGTTAATTTATAATTACTTGAACTGGTATACTCTGAATGTGCTGTGTTACAGAGACAGATTAAACAGGCTCTATTAATCCGGTCTCTCTCTTCTATCCATGGTATTTGGGAATTCATCTCACTAACAGCTATTAAGCATATACAGGGAAAGCATAATCCCACTACCTTCAGACCTGTATCACATTACCGTTTCACCATTGAGAGGATAATCTGATTTAATGCACATGCCCATTTTCGCCAGTCAAATTCTGCCACCTCAATCCACTGGGTGACCAGAGTAGAACATATAGACTATCTGTCTATTTTTTATTATAGAAAGTATAACAACCACACACGTTTATAAAGTATATTTATTAATAAACATTTTTTATTTTTATACACACTTTTTTCACCCCTGACCATATTATTTTATAAAGGTCTGCAGTGCGCCTATTAAAGGGATCTCTTCTGTGCCCTCCTTAGGCACATCTTCATGATATCTATAAAGGTTGTAAACCTACAGTAGGTGGATTGAATAACTGCACAGACGTGAATAACAGAATAAATGGTTTATTGAAGTGAGTGTTTGCAATACTATTATACATGTGGTTACTACCAATCCCGGTGTTAATGGGATGGAATGTGGGTGCTGTCAGGACCAGTGGGCTAGATGGATAACTACATGAAAGGGCTAAACACAAACCCTTCATTCAGACAATAAGGTGACATGGTCTTAAGGGTATATATCCACCTTGACTCTCTCTTGATCAGCTCTTGGTCCCAATTACCCTTACATATTCCAATCGAGTATTGATCAATACCAATAAAGGATAACACCGATGAGTCAACATTGTGTTCTTCATTTATGTGTCTGGTGAAAGGAGTGTCCAAGCTATTCTTGATGCTCCCTAGGTGTTCCAAGACACGTATCCTGAAGGGGCGCCTGGTTTTGCCTACATACTTTTTAGTGCAGGTAGATTGTGCCATATATATAACTCAGAGATTCTGCAGTTGATAAACTTCCTTATCTCGAAAGTATGCGTGGTATTCCAGTTCCTGAAGTTTTTGGCATTTTGTATAACTGTACATGCCTTGAAGCTGTGACAGCTGAAACAACCTTTGGGTTTCATCGGAAGCCAGGTAGTGGGCTTCCTCAAAATGGCTCCTCACCAGACAGTCACGCAGGTTCCTTGACCTACGACTGGTCATCTCTGGGTAGGTTTTTAGGACCTTCTTGAGATCTGGGAGCAGAGACCGGAGCTTATCCAAGACTTTCCACGCTTTAAGAAAAAATTTAGGCAGGTCTTTGACACCCCTGGCCGTAAGATTACTGCTGCTTCTTCATTGTTCCACATTTCACAGGGTCACAGATCGGTTGCAAGATACACTCTGGAATTTCGGACCATTGCGGCAGAGACGGGCTGGAACGATGGCGTTATCTGCAGCTTTCTGGCAAGGTCCCTCCGAGACATTAAAATCTGAGTTAGTTGCTTAAGAAAGACCTACGATGCTTGAGGATCTTATTGCCGTATGTATTTGGTTGGATATACGCCTTCAGAAAAAGAGGCTTGAACGCCATCACTCACGCTCTCTCACACCAATTGCTCCTATCCCCAATCTGTCTCCTCCTACTTTCCCATCTCTTGAAGCTACATAGCCAATGCAGTTAGGAAATCCCCAGCTCTCCCCTTCAGAGAATCAATATCGGAGAACTGGAGGATTATGTCGTTACTGCGGACTGCCGGGTCACCTGGTGCTTTACTGTCCCACGAAGCTGGGAAATGCCAACACCCAATGAGGAATGAGGGAGTCTCATTGGTTACCATTTCTTCTTCCACTCCTAGTAAGAGAGGTCTAACTACCAGGGTCATGGTGTCTATCTTCCTTGAGAATCCTGACTTCCTAGTTCCTGCCTCTGCCTTCATCGATTCCGGGTCTGGGGGAAATTTTGTGGATCAAGATTTCGCTACTAAACATAAGATTCCTCTGATCAAGAAGTCAAAACCGGTGGGTCTAGAGGCTATTGACGGACATCCTCTCCAGCCAGCCTTCATTTCATTAGAGACTCCTACTCTTACTCTCTCCACTATAGACGGTCACAAGGAAGAGATCACAATTAATATTATCCATTCACCCTTTGTACAGGTAATTCTGGGCCTTCCCTGGCTCCAACAACACAATCTGCTTATAGAGTGGAGAGATAAGAGACCTATACAATAGGGTGTTGCCTCTGAAGTTGCTCCTGTATCCTCGGTACAACTTATCGCTGGTGTAGAGACAAGTACTCCTGCCAAACCTATGCTTCCTGAAGTATAAGCAGAATTCATTGATGTTTTTGATAAGGTTCGTTCCGAAATCCTTCCTCCTCATCGTCCTTATGATTTCCCCATCGATCTTCTGCCCAGTGCCATCCTTCCTAAAAGTAGATCTTATCCTTTGTCTCTTCCTGAGACTAAGGCTATGCTTGAGTATATTCAGGAGAATTTAAAGAGAGGGTTCATTAGAGCTTCATCCTCCCCAGTTGGGGCTGGGTTCTTTTTTGTTAAGAAGATGGTTCACACCGTCCATGCATAGACTATATGGTTCTTAACAAAATAACCCTGAAGAATCGTTACCCCTTGCCACTCATATCAGCATTGTTTGATCGTCTGCAAGGTTCTTCCATTTTTTCTAAACTCGATCTTCGTGGGGCCTACAATCTCATACGCATTCGACAAGGGGACGAATGGAAAACGGGCTTCAATACAAGAGATGGCCATTACGAATATTTGGTCATGCCTTTCGAGCTCTGTAATGCCCCAGCTGTCTTTCAAGAATTTGTGAATTATATTTTTCGGGATATCCTCAACATTTTTGTAATTGTCTACCTCGATGATATTCTTATTTTTTATAAATCTATATCCGAACATATCCAGCACACCAAGTTAGTTATCTCCTGTCTAAGAGAGAATCATCTCTATGCCAAGATGGAGAAATGTATTTTTCACCAAACGTCCACTTTTTTCTTGGGATACATTATCTCTGATAAAGGCTTCTCCATGGATCCTGATAATCTCAAGGCAATTGTAGATTTGCCCCAACACACTTCTCTCAAGGCGATTCAGCCGTTTCTTGACTTCACCAATTATTATCGTAAATGTATCCGTAATTTTTCCACCACAGTGGCTCCCATCACGCCCTGACGAAGAAAGATGCGGACACTTCTTCCTGGTCACCTGAAGCATGCCAGGCATTTGAAACTCTTAAGAAAGCATCCATCTCTGCTGCTATCTTACGCCATCCTGACCCTAAACTTCCTTTCACTTTGGAAGTAGATGCCTCGGATATTGGAGCAGGAGCTGTACTCTCACAGAGACAGTCCCCCAGGATAAGCTACATCCCTACGGGTTTTTCCCCAAAAAAACTCTCCTCCGCAGAACAAAACTACGATGTTGGCAACAGGGAACTCTTGGCCATCAAACTTGCTCTGCAAGAGTGGAGACACCTCCTGGAGGGTACTGAAAATCCAATTTCGATCCTCACGGACTATAAAAATCTATTATATATCGAGGGTGCCCGTCGTCTCGGTTCCCTTCAGGCTTGCTGGGCATTGTTCTTTTCCAGATTAAACTATATAATTTCCTACATTCCTGGTTCTAAGAATTTAAAGGCTGACGCCTTTTCCCGTCAATTCGTCAGTGAAGACAGATCCAAAGACATTCCTGAGATCATCATACCCTCCAAATATGTCATTTCGGCTAACTCTTTTGATGTACTGGACAAGATCTATTAGACTTAGACGCTAATACCGGAGGCTATGGAAGTGCCGAAGGGCTGTTTGTATGCTGCACCTCAATTTCAGCAGAAGATCCTTGAGTGGGGTCACTCCTCTGAGACATGCCGGTCACCCGGGTACAAAAAGAACTTCCGATCTGATCAGACGCACCTTTTGGTTGGCTAATACAGTATGTTTAAGGATTTCAAGAAATTCATCAACTCATGTTCCACCTGTGCTCGAAATAAGTCTGCCCGCAATAAGCCGTCTGGTCTGCTTCGCCCCTTACCCATTCCAGACCGACCGTGGACCCTTCTCTCAATGGACTTTATTGTTTAGCTTCCTGTTTCTTATGGGATGAATACTTTTCTCGTTATTGTTGATAGGTTTTCCAAACAGGCCCATTTCATTCCTCTCAAGGGTCTTCCTAATTCTGCCACCTTGGCAGATATTTATATCAAAGAAATATTTCGTATTCATGGAGTCCCACTCTCTATAGTGTCCGATCGGGGGTAACAGTTCATCTCGAAATTTTGGCGTGCCTTCGCTCAAATGTTGGAGATCACACTTCTTTTTTCTTCTGGGTATCATCCCCAAACCAATGGACAAACTGAAGAAGTAACAAACCAGTCATTAGAGCAATACATGCAATGCTTTATTTCTGACACACAGGACAACTGGGTGGAACTACTCCCATGGGCCGAATTCGCCCATAACTCACTCAGAAATGAGTCCACTCAAGTATCACCATTTTTTTTTATAAATTACGGGGTCCATCCAGCTCTCTTTCCTATTTCTTCCAATACGTCCGGAGTTCCAGCAGCAGATTCCAGAGAGAACTCACTCCAAAATTCTTGGGAAAAAATTCAAAACACTCTACTTGAAGCAGTACTCAGACAAAAGACACAGGCGGATCGCCATCGCCGTGAGGCACCCAAGTTTAGGCCAGGAGACAAAGTCTGGCTT
Organism: Ascaphus truei; assembly: GCF_040206685.1. NCBI lineage: Eukaryota > Metazoa > Chordata > Amphibia > Anura > Ascaphidae > Ascaphus > Ascaphus truei. The sequence goes on along the minus strand of NC_134485.1, from coordinate 71,429,915 downwards.
TCATCTGAGAACATAAGATTGAAGACACCTACAGTAGAGGCAACTCTTATTCGAACAAAAACCAGTGGCAATTCCCCAAAAAACCCAGGAAACACCCAGGTACATTCTGAATACATGCCTTAAACTTTCCTTAAACTAGCCCCAGCATTTCTGCATTGATTAATGGCCTATCAGATTAACAGCGGGGGTCCCTGGCAGTCCCATTCAAACTGAATTGGACTGCCAGGGATCCCTGCTGTGTTAATCCTATGGGTCGTTAGTCAATGCAGAAATGCCTTAAACGTGCCTCAAACTAGCCCAGAACATACCCAGCACATACCCAGAATGTACCCGGCTAGTTTACGGCAAATGTTAGAATAAACGTTGCCTCTACTGTACACTGAAACTAGCCCCAAGATTCATGGGTCCATTCGCCATTCTCAAACAGGACAATCCTGTGGTGTACCGCTTGCAACTGCCTCAATCTATGAGAATCCCGACAGTCTTCACGTCTCGTTATTAAAACCTGTTGTTCGAAGTTCTCAGTTTCCTGACATCTCACCTAAACCTCTACCTGTTATTGTACAGGGTCAATATGAATTCGAAATTCAATCCATAATCGATTCCAGATACTCCAGAGGAGGTGTCGAATTCTTCGTACACTGGAAAGGCTTTGGACCGGAGGAACGCTCATGGATACCTCTTTATCAGATTCATGTTCCTGCTTGTTAAGGCGGTTCCACGCCAGGTTCCCGCACAAGCCTTATGGGAATCGTCCTGAGGCCGATCCTAAGGGGGAGGTTATTGTAAGGAATCGCACAGACCTGCTCTGGCACCAGCACATGCGCGCACCCCCACTCTGCTGAAAGAGTATGCACACACAGCTCTTCTAGTTTGCCACAGAGCTTAGCTCCGCCCCCTCGGACACGCCGCTCTTCTCTCTCGCGTGGGGCGCTCTCATGATGCCGTGCACCGCTCCCTAGTTGCGTGGCAATTTCTCATCTAGCCCACATGTCTTCTGCAGCCAATCCTTGCCTCTGCAGAGGCCGTACCTCTGCTCCGCCTCCCTTGCTACTGGTTCCTGTGTGCTACAAATACCCTGCATTTCCCTTCCTGCTTTGCTGAACATAACTAGTTGTAGCCTTTTGCTCCTGTGGTTGCTTTGCCTTGCTCTTGTCTTGTCTCTTTCACAGTTTGGATTACTCGTGTACCGACCCGGCTTGTCTTTTGAACCCCTCTGGGATCGACCCGGCTTACCCTCAACTCTGCGTACCTCTCCAACCCAGACCACAGCTATATGGATTTCTACGATTCTGACCTGTCCAAACCCACACCACAGCTTAATGGACGTTGACAATTCTGACCTCTCCATCCCAAGATCTTGGCAAGTATCAGGACTAACCCGCTCTCTCCAACCGCTGACAATCCGCCTGCCAGGCACACTTCCACTGTCCTGTCTTGCTCGTGGGCAGTGCAAGCGTTACAATGCCATAACTTATAAATTACAATGTGCCTTCACGCTATAACAGGCTAATTGTTATTGTGTTTCTGATTATGCTGATTAATAAGCAATACAATTTCCTCAACATTTGTTTGATCACAAGAATATACCTCTAACTAAACAGGATTAATGATTATAGGGGGGCAATCACTGCATTACGCTGCAAATAATCTTCTATAAGCCTAGATAGCTAAACCAAGATGTGGGCTGACAAAGCATCCACTAGAGATCAGTGAGAATTGCTAGGTGACTTTTGTATCTCATCGTCTGCCTACAAACAGAAGCAATACAAATAGTAACACTGTTTACTGTCACACTGACTAATGGTAGCTACATTTGCAAATATCTGCACCTTTAAAAGACTCATTGGAGTTTGAAGTGCATTGTGGTCTGAGAATCTGCAACAATATATATGCCACAGTGTATTTCTACAACTGCAGCAATTCTGACTGCCGTTGTGGTCTCATAGCATTTGGGGACAACCACAATTCCCCTAATATACGGGGCTGTGACAACTTACACCCACTGCCATAAATTGAACTACATTTTCTTGAAGGCTAAATTAGATTATATATTGAATCCCACATTGTTGGGGATATGGGTCACGATCAACAACTATGAGAAACATCACCCCATGGTGGGAGTTCAATTTGCCATCTGGAATTACCCCTTCTGCCATATCCTTATCTTTTTTCACTAACTGCAGATTTCACTTAAATTCTTACTGCAGTCTATTTTTTAACACATCCAACAACATAAGAGTATATCCACTTTAGTTTGTTGTATTTTTGCAGGTATCTTCACATGGATTCTTTTTCAAGCACATTTATATGTATATAGGCACCTTTATTTATTTGTTTATGGCATCAGGAGTATACTGTACCATATCCTCCGTTAGTAATGTCGCTCATATGGTGGTTATTCATTTATATGACCAACAGTGGGTAAAGTGTAGCATACTAATAACAAGCCCACTCAAATATATGTGGAGCTTGTTTTCAAAGCACTAACGTCGTATAGGTTTTAAAACTCATTTATTTTGTGCTAAAATAAAATAATCATGTATTAGTGGAGATGGAATTCCATCTCTGTCCAGTATAAGAATTCTAGTATTAGAGAGGTTGAGTGCATGTCTTTGATGGAATACTTTTCCATTTTACTATCATACCTTATCCTTGTATGCACCCCCCATTACATGATATATATAAGCTGAGCGGAAACTGTCCTTTTATCTAACAGTATTTAAAGTGTCCCTCAGATGAATCACAGCATGCAGCTGGGTGGGGGAGAGATGTAGGTGAGCCAATCAAAATCTCCATACACTGAGAGGAGCACAGCATAGAGCGCCATCTTATGTGCAGTAAATCAGACTCCTGTTTATTTGACTGAAAACCAGGATGCTTCTGGAGACTATTTGGGCGTGGCGTTGTGCTGATCTGACATGCGATTTCATCGGCGTCATCATGAAGCCTGGGTAAACACGCTGGGTACCAGCGAGGGGGATGCGATCAATTAGAGAGTTCCTGGCGTAGGACCCAGATATGTGGAAGATCATAAGTTCTGTGCCCAGACTGTTGCTGCTCCGCGCATGCACGTGACGTCAACAGCGTCGTGATGTTGCCAGGAGAAACAAACGCATTGATGGCAACGCGGAGGCATAGAATGAAGTCCAAAATTAAGTCTGGCAGAGAAGGAAATGCGGCATGGAAACCTACTAAGTAAAACAGAGGTAAACAATTGTAGAACCAAAGAATAAACAGCAATAGAATCCTATAGTAACATACTGACAAATGGTGTGGATATATTATAAGAAATAAACAATATGGTAAATCATGTTATTAGAGATCCCCAATATTGAGGGGAAGTATTTTAATACCCACTATGGTATGCAGTTGAGGACTAAAGCGTAGCCAACAATGTAGTGTAGATCATATTTTGGAGGGCAGAAGTGGATGAAAGCCACTACATGTAATACCATGTGATATAGCCATGTGGTTTGAAGGATGTGATGTACCTTAAGGGTAAAGTTGCTCCGCGCTAACGTAGATACTGAAAGAAATCCCTCTTGCAGCCTGCAGTCTGAGGGGGCTTCCACACGTCCCCTATAAGAGTGAGCTCCCACAAGGGGGGCTCACAGACAGAAAAAACAATAGGCAGACAGGCGCACTGAGGGGTATGAATAGTTTATTTATCTAAAACAATGGACAAAGCATCCACTGATGCAAATGATAAAAATAACAATAATGCAAGGTATAACAAAATTGCGGCAAATTATAACAAAAATGTTAAAAACGGGACTGGGAAATACACTAGTATTATCGGTATGGAGCAGGGGGTAACCACAGGGTCTAGCTACGCACTACAGAAAGGATCCGGACCAATCTGAGTACTTACTCTACTAGAAACAAGGGGACCCGCTCCCACCGGCTGCAAAAACTCCACAGGAACTGCCACCACGTGACCTCTACGCGTTTCTCCCTTGGAGATGAGATCACATCCTTAAAAAAAAAAAAAGAGACAGGCACATGATCCTGCGCCCAATCAGATTGGCGCTGTACCATCTGACCATAAAATGTAACATCACAGGCCCTATATAAGGCCTTAACGTCTCATTTTACCTCAAGAAGCCAACAAGACAACATGGTGTTGTGGATTTACCATGGGGTTATGGATTGACAGATGAAGATCGAAGATTAAAGAAAAGATAGAAATAATGACAGAAGAAAATAGAAGAAGGTAATAAAAGATAAAAGAAAGAATAATTTTGTTACTTGTTCCGGATCTTCAAGGTGGTAAAAAACATACATTTTGGGCGAGATTTGCGCAGGGAGAGGAAGTTCTCTCTGTGCAGCTCTCTTTGCAGCTGAAAGGAATCGCCAGGTAAAGACTTTGCAGGGAGGCAATTATCACGCCGCTGGCTACACACCCGTGAATTTTCTGAATGTTGCTATCACAGGTAATCGAGGCTTTCTTAATACCATGATAGCAACGTTAAAAAAAATGGCGATTTAAATGGCCTGGCGATTTTTTTATGAACGCTTAGAACATAGGCCCCTTTGTCTTCCTTCACAGTAAAGCTACTACTTAAATAGAGCTATGCAGTGAATGAATGGTGCATATGTTTTCTTATCTAATATACTGTAGTGTAATTCCATAAAGTTTGCACTAATTATCAGTGCTTATTCACATAATGTTGTATTTATCAAATTTTCCCAATTACAAAACAAAAAACTGTACTACATACGTTTACTAGACCAAAATAAATCCTATACTTCCCTTTTTTTTTTCTTTGAAATACTATTTCTGGTGCACCTTTTTACTTATTTCTTTATTACAGTTCTGCAAGTTTTGCCATTATTGTATTGTCTGGAGATATATCCTTAAAGTGTTGTATTTAGTACAGTATGCATTTGACTATTTAAAGTGATTGAAAACGGCATATTATATTACTACTGTAAGTAGCTTTAATTACAATGCCTGGTATTAAAGATCAGATACAGTACCTATAGTAGTAAAAATGTATTCTATTCATATATTTTCAATAACCATATTTGATGTATTCTAGTATTTATCCCTTGTTATACACAGACATGCTGGAGAAACCGCATCACAATTCCTTTAAAATCTGCAGCCAGCTTTCCACAAGACTCATCAAGTTGTCAAATGGATTAATCTCCACTGAGTAGATGCAGCTGCTAGTTACCTAATTACCTGTCATTCTAGGGAGTCTCAAACCAGATTGATGGATTGTACAGGTACTCCATTTCTGTAACCTGCTTCATGTCAGGGCATTTAGTTGTTGCCAAGTGCAATGTGTGTACATTGAAGTGCTGCTTAAATTAAATATTGTAATTTTCTTAACTATTGTAAGGAATTAACTTTCAAAACATTTTACATGTCAAATCATGTGGTGAATACTTGTTTGTTGATGGAGCTCAAATAAAAGTAATATCCTTTTGGTTAGAGAATTGAAGGACCATCATAAAATAATTGTCTATAACAGTATTGTGAAAATGGTCCCATGCTACAGAATTTTCATTATCTTAAAACTGAAATGGAACTTTAATTCCAGAAAACTATTTGTATCACAAAAGCATAAGCCAAACGCCAATCTATCAATAAAGAGAATGGAGGAGAGAGAGAGCAGAAATCTACCTTTCTATTAGTCTGGGGCAGTTTGACAAATAAATGTTGCCGTACATGGTCCAAGAAGAAGTGAGTCATTAATGTCAAGCCCTCATGGTTTGAGATTTTTAGGCATCGACATTTGTAGCCTTAACTTCCCCATATAACACAATATAACTGTTTCAATTATTCATTTTTTTTAAATGTTTAAATCTCTTTCTGTTACTTGTATTTTGAAACGTAACAAATGGATGTTATTCCTTGAGATTGGCATATTCTACACTGACATACATACAGTAGCAATTCATTTTACCAATCAAAAACTAATACATACAGTACATTAAAATATGCTAGGTTTACTTTGGATAAATACACCACCAAATAGATTTTGTGACATATTTATTGAGCAGTAGCAAGGTAGAGGATCTGAAAGTCTGCCGCTTTAGATAAAAAAAAACTTTTATTCAGGCTACATAAAACGAATACAATCCATGGACACGACAAAAAGAACCTCCTCCCATGCGTATTGAACAGCTAATGTACTTTCTCAAGGAGTAAGGTGTAATTTCTCCTTGAGAAAGTACATTAGCTGTTCGATACGTGTGGGAGGAGACCCCCATTTGGATTACAAGTACTGTCGCGGCCGAGTTTATTCTTACCTTTGCCCGGTCTCGGCCGCGACAGTAACCGGGCGCGCGCCGAGGTGTCCCGGGAGCGCGCCGGAGCCTCGGAGGATCGGTCCTCCGATCAGGCCTTCCCCCTCCCCTCTCCGGGTCCACCAGGTCCCCCGGAGCCCCCCACCGCAATCCCCCACATCGCGGGACACCAGGGCTCCCTTGGGGAACCCTGGGCACGCGCGCCATGCGCGCACGCTCCCGATGAAGCGTGACCGCGCATCGATGATGCGCGGCACGCCGAGGGAAATAAACGAGCAAGCCGGGACACCTCCCGGCTTGCGGCTCCAGCCAGCTAAGAATAAAGTGTGCCGCCAGTGTAATAGATGAAGATAAAGAAGAAAATAACTTACCTGAGGACTGTGGCTGTAGAGGAGCATGGCTTCTTTGGTCGAGAGCTTCCTGAGACCCCTGGAATCGGAGGGTGAAGACATCTAAAAGGTAAGAAAAACAATTGCATGTACAGATGCAGCGGCCGTTATTCGAACATTTCTCGGATTCATTTTCATTAAGTCTGCTGTATTCCACTCATGATTCACTCGCTATTCTCGGCGAGCGCTAGAGTTAATGCGTCCAATCACTCCAATCACACCTGTGTTTAGCGTTGTTGATTTCTTTGAATTTCCTAATTCTGATTTGTTTGGGTGCAGTACTTCGCGTATCCGCCAGGTGGCACAATGAATCCCCTTTGCGCTATACAGTAGCACAGTTACTGTATTGTACAATGTATCAATTTGCAGATGTTTAAATCCCAGTTAAAAAGAGAGTCCACCACAGTGATCCATTGAAAATGACCTTGGTCCCTGAAGACGTTGAAGACGTTATAAAATGTAGGCGTTTTCATAATTTAAGTATCTAAGCACTATGTGATTTCTCAAGAATTACTTCACTGCCAATGTTAATTGCAAGTCTGAAAACTTTTAAAAAAAATAAAAAGGCATATCTTTCTTTTTTTTTTTTTTTTCTTCGAGACAAGGGCTTTAAAGCTGCAGTTCAGTCAATATCCTGCATGTTTTTTTTTTTTAATAAATCAGTTCTGTAGTAAGAAAAAATACTTTTAGCATTTTCTGTTTTTAAAAAAACAACTTTGAAAGACCAATTTTCTTATATTCTATTTTAACAGCCATTTGCTAAGGCACTGCCACTTCATGTCCTGTCACAAGCTCTGGCACACCCTTTGTCAGTCCTGCCCTCCCTCTAGCACTTGTCAGTGCATAAATGCTCATGAATATTCATGAGATTCCACTGCCAGTCAAGCAGATTATAAACAAATGCCAGCTTTTAATATGTCACCAAATTTCGACCTATCAATACATGGAAAACGAATTCAGCTGCAGCTATACAGTTCTTTAGCTAATTAGAGATTGCACACATGAAACTATTGAAGTAAAAAAATAAATGTAAAAAAAAAAAAAAAAAAAGACTGAACTGCAGCTTTAAATGATTGATTTTAAGAAAACATAATGTGATGCATTTTTAAAATATTTTTTACATTCATAAAATCACTTAATTTTATTTCTTGAGCAGGTGCATACCCCTTTTTTAAGGAGGGGGAATACTATTCAAAATCTTCCAAGTTGTTTATGGAAAATCACATACACAGAAACATTTTCTCCAGGGAGTTCCAACTTTTAATAAATTTTAAAACACTTCAAATGATTATCTTTCTACTGTCATCAAAGACGGCTTACTGTAACTTCATTGCAACTTTCCCCACCTCTGCACCCTCCCAAAGCCAAAGCTAAGGAAAAAGCATTGGATGTGTTCTCAACACCTCCCCATGCCTGGCCATTAGATGGGAGTTAAAAACACAAAAGGTACATTATCTTTGAGCCTTTGATTCTGGGCTGAGAAAGGTCTTTGCCGTTTTCACACGCATGTGCAGACCTGCATTGTGATTTCTCAAGAATGACTTCACTGTCAATGTTAATTGCAAGTCTGAAAATATAAAAAATAAATAAAAAGGCATATCTTTCTTTTTTTTCTCGACAAGGGCTTAATAAATGATTGATTTTAAGAAAACATTATGTGATGCATTTTTCAAATATTTTTTCATTTTTTTCATTCTACATCACAGCTTTAGCCAAATACGGCTTACTGTTACTTCATTGCATCTTTCCCCACCCCCTCACCGTCTCAAAGCCAAAGCCAAGGACAAAACATTGGATGTGTTCTCCACACCTCCCCCTGTCTAACTTCACAGCCAATATTAATTGCAAGTCAGAAATATCACACACACAGAAACATGCTCTCAAGGGATTTAGTTGAGTCACACCACTCGGCGTAAACGAGCCTGGATTTCTTTTGTCATTGAGAGAGGGGGGATTAGGACAAACTATTGACTGTTATTATGCACACAGTACAATAAACTAGGACTCCTCCCACCTTTCTGTAGTGCTTCATCGCCTGCTGAAGAAAAAAAATTGCTGCAGGATTAGGGAATTGAAGGCATTGACTGTGTAACTCTATTGACAGGCACACAAAACGAATAACCGAACCTGTAAACTATAATTAATTATTAGAAATAATAGGTAATGCACACATGTCTAATATAAATAATGCATATACTGTATATAATTTATATTGTAGAAAGTGGAGAGTAAGCGCAGATATAAAATGGTTAACGTTCAATAACAGTACCTTTAATATAAGGCTAACATTGAAACAGGGTATTCCCAGTACCATACATACCTGTACTATACTTACTGTATTTAACTTACTATAGTACAGTACAGTACCTTACTACTTGCCAGTGGCCTGTCTATTATGCTCTAAAAGGCAAAATGGTGGCAATATGTAAATATAATTATTGCATTTTTGTACTGTGAGTATGTAATTCCAGAAACTCAGTATTCCTTGTCTTAATTCCACTTTGTTGGAAGGCTTAAAAACCTTTCTTATATGATCATTCATATCACGCCAGACCAATTCTATCAGGTTCAAATCTGCTAATCTGGAATGGGAGGGGAAGAAAATGGCGAATTAGTTGATCAGATAAAAACGTTTTAAAACAATGAGAAACAGTTACTATACACTGGAATAACACAAAAAGAAGTGTGCTTGGACAGCGCTAATCCCGATACAATAAAAATGCAGTAATAACAATAAAATAAACAAATATAGAAAATATAAATGAAAATGGCGGGGCAGCCAGGAATGGACTGGTAGAACCAGCACCAGAAGGAGTGCAACAAACACAAATACAGACCAGCAATCACAATGATAAATGTCCACTGAGTCCAAGATAAAGTCAATCTATCGTGATGTAAGATCAGACTCCAATCAGTAGATCCGTGACATGAAAAATGACAAAAAAGAACAGATACATACAACACAAACAGTGATTCCCTGGCGCACTATCAGATATTAAACCTGACTGATGAAAGTAGTCCCATGAATCAATTGATGATAAGAATGAGATCCACAGTCCACAATGTCCCGTTCTTTTAGATTGGAGACTTGTCTGGAAATACAAATGAAACAACCATTGCGCAGTACCCTATGGTCAGTGTTCCACACCCCCACCGTTGCTATCTACTTACTTAAAAATAGATAATAATGGGCCTCAAAAGGTTTCTTTATTCTCCTCACGGTTGGCTCCAACTGATTCCTGCTACTGGTAACACGATCCTTACTTCCAGCATCAGCAACGCCATACACCGAATGGGAACAGAAATGGGTACCAATAGTGTGATTCTATAAACATTTATTGTTAAAATAACAGGCTTAAAAACATGCACTCACATGCTGTAACGCCCAATGCGTGTCCTACAACGTGCCGTCCGCTTAACATGCGAGGATGCCGAGGGATTGCAGGAGGAGGCTGGAGTCGGCGTAGATCCCCGTTTCGTGGCCGCGACTCGGAGCGCCTGGTCCCTCCTCCAATGACGTTCCCTGCCAATCAACCTCTTCTCCTCACACAGGGTCTGCACGTCGCGGTACGTCCTGCAAGCTCCACCCTACGCGCGTTTCGTGACTCTGACGTCACTTCTTCAGGGGTAAACTAGAAGTGACGTCAAAGTCACGAAACGCGCGTAGGGTGGAGCTTGCAGGACGTACCGCGACGTGCAGACCCTGTGTGAGGAGAAGAGGTTGATTGGCAGGGAACGTCATCGGAGGAGGGACCAGGCGCTCCGAGTCGCGGCCACGAAACGGGGATCTACGCCGACTCCAGCCTCCTTCTGCAATCCCTCGGCATCCTCGCATGTTAAGTGGACGGCACGTTGTAGGACACGCATAGGGCGTTACAGCATGTGAGTGCATGTTTTTAAGCCTGTTATTTTAACAATAAATGTTTATAGTATCACACTATTGGTGCCCATTTCTGTTCCCATTCGGTGTATGGCGTTGCTGATGCTGGAAGTAAGGATCGTGTTACCAGTAGCAGGAATCAGTTGGAGCCAACCGTGAGGAGAATAAAGAAACCTTTTGAGGCCCATTATTATCTATTTTTAAGTAAGTAGATAGCAACGGTGGGGGTGTGGAACACTGACCATAGGGTACTGCGCAATGGTTGTTTCATTTGTATTTCCAGACAAGTCTCCAATCTAAAAGAACGGGACATTGTGGACTGTGGATCTCATTCTTATCATCAATTGATTCATGGGACTACTTTCATCAGTCAGGTTTAATATCTGATAGTGCGCCAGGGAATCACTGTTTGTGTTGTATGTATCTGTTCTTTTTTGTCATTTTTCGTGCTTTGTATACATGCCTTGTGGATAGGTTTGTTATATTCCTGAGGCAGCCATTCCCCAATCTGCTAAAATAGGTTGTGAGGGATCATTATTAGGGTTTCCCACATAGGGGATCCCCTCTTTGTTAGTAGAGCACCTGTTTATTTCATTTATATATAGGTTTAGGTTTTTAGGTTAGAGCGCTGATTATATGCTTTTAGTTTAATTTTCTTCACCACTAGTTAGATCCGTGACATGCAGAAAAATATAAAAAGAAAAATCATCATAGTGTGTATAGTAATAACAATTTACATATAACAAAACTGACTGACAACAAACAACATTGAACATGAAACACAGAAGCTGATGACATACAAAACTAATTTATTAAGACAAGGAAGCCTGTTGCAGCGGATCATCAGGGGTTAAAACCCAAAATCCTACTTACAACAGGATCGGATAAAACACGCGTTGAGCACCAGACAATGGCAATACTTGGACGAAGATAGTCCTCTGCAGACACCTGCACAGGTGGGGTGTAGTCGCACACTTCTCCCTCTGGCCGCAAGGATCTCAGCAATGGCGCAGCAGCTTGCAGGGACCACCCCGACACAGTCTGTGTATGCTGTGAGGTGAAACAACGCGTGACGCACTTCCGACTTCCTCCAAGGCGCCGTGACCTCTGACCCAAAGGGAATATACAGAGAGAGGCTATGGCTGTGTGCATACACAGTAGGATTGTGTCATCTGCATACATGTGTATTAAAGCTTCCTTACAAGCTGTGGGAAGATTATTGATGAACACTGAGAAGAGTAGTGGCCCCAGAACAGAGCCTCGCGGGACATCACAGGTGATATCCAAGGGGTTGGAGTTAGAGCTTGAGATGGACACATGTTGGGATCTACCTGATAGGTAGGACTAAAACCAGTTTAAAGCATGCTTCCTTGTTCCAGAGCACTGGAGTTTGTTAAGCAGGATAGCATGATCAACAGTATCACAAGCCTTTACAAAATGTAGGAATATTGCACCAGTGAGTTGTCCCCGTTCCATTCCACACTGTATTTCATTGCAAACTTTTAGCAGGGAACTTCTTGTTAATTGGGTTAAAATATTTTTGGTTAAACCCCCCCCAATGTTTTAGTAACATCATACATCTTTAAAATTATGTATTATGCAAAAGTAAGATGGAAAAGATTTCACCAAAATTCTTTGATTTTAAGTAAGTAGATGGAATTTTAATGTCAATCCCTCAGTGACCTTGCTAAAAGGTGCATACAAATAATGTTTTTAGAAGTAAATAAAGTCTTTTTAATATAAATATATGAAATTCCTAAAGCAATTGTTTTATTAGCAACTGGGAGCAAGATTACACAGAGAAATGTCTACATACTAAGCTTTGTACAAGGAACAGAGCTTTGGGGAAAAGGCAGCTACAAAAAATAGATGAGCTCAAAATGCCCAGTTTCTCAAAAGCTACTGGAAATATTTACTATCATCCTATATGTGTCACTGCCTTCCTGCCACTGACATGTGTACTCATCCTTCAAACCAAAGTACCCACAATATTTGATTTACAATAGCTCAGGCAAATCTGTTTTGAGCTTTCTATAACATAAAACATTTTGCTAGAGATTAATGTTCCAATTTGCATTCCCCCACTTGGGAGTTACATTGTTAGGTTCCTAGACAGATTTATATTAAAGATAAAAATGCACTTTGTTTTTACCTGAAGAAAAAAACTAGTTAATGCTACAGTTTTCAGTATTTTCTATCTAATAATTTGAAAAATATTTACCACAATTACTGATAGTATAGAGTATCCTGACTTTGCACCTTTGTCATCTGCCTTGATCTCTGCCTGGATAATGACTATCTTGCTCTCTTCTACCTGGACCTGGCTACATACGACTACTAAGCCCACATTCCGGAGGAGGCTTCACGGTTGCAAGTCGGTCTTTCTATATCCCCACCTCGGCCCTGCAATCCTGTACTGTTTGTGGTGAGCACACCGTTACATAATGATGCAGCCACGAGTATCCGAACACTTGCCTGGCAAAATCTCGGGCAATACCCTAGAAATGCTGCAACATTTCTGTGACATTTCTGCAGACAGACTAATGGCCCATCGGATTAACACAGCGAGGGTCCCTGGTGGTACCATTCAAACCGAATGAGACTGCCAGGGACCCCCGCTGTGTAATTCACTAAATTACTTCTAACTTCTAAACCTATTATTTTAAGACCCTCAGTTTTCTTATCATGGCACTGGAGAAAATGCTTAGAAACATAGTGATTGTTAATACCATTCCCTATGTTTCTCCTGTGCTCCAAGAATTTGACACAAAGAGGCCGTGTATTGCAGCCTACATATTGGGGGCCGCAACTACAGGACAGCATGTATATTACATGCAAAGTTTGGCAGTTGATAAATCCTTTAACGGTGAAATTTTCCCCTCCAACATGAGATATAAAGTAATTTTTTGTATCAATGGAGGAACAAGTGATACACCTCCCTCTGTTGAATTTATAATTTCCCATTGGTTTAAGACTGTAAGTATTTCTAGAGATAGATTTCAATTTTGTTAGAGCCAATGCTCTGTCAGCCCTCCTATATATCAGAGAAGGGTTTATATCTAAATGTCCTTTAAATACCGGATCATGTGTCAATGCCCCAATGACCCTTCGGAATTGCCTCTATAGATCTATATGATTCTGAATTTTGTAGTGAAGGCCGTCACACAATTCCAATGGGTTTGTCCTTTTACCCTTTTCATAGGCATGTGTTTTGACAGTTTTTTGCCAGGTTCAATTGATTATTTAATTACTCTGATGCAATTAGTGATTAAACTGCACTGGTTTTGTTGTTATATATGTGTACACTGTCTCCCATGCATCACACCACCTTCAGAAAGGTCCCGTTGGACGTCGTTTCTTGTGTAATTTTCTAATACAGACAATTATTTGAGTGCTGCCCTCTGATTTCGTGTCAAAACAGTATTGTATATTATATATATATACAAAAAAAGCAGTCAGCACTCTGATGTAGGGCAAAAGGCAGTTTCTAGTCCCATAAAAATCCACACAGCATATGAAACAGCCCAAAGACCAGTAAGGAGACAGCAACCAGCAAGGAGTAATCCAAAATAAACTGTATTAAAACAACAGTTACACGAAAGCCGGCTTTCGTGTAACTGTTGTTTTAATACAGTTTATTTTGGATTACTCCTTGCTGGTTGCTGTCTCCTTACTGGTCTTTGGGCTGGTTCATATGACATATATATATATATATTTTTTTTTTTTTTGCTAAGTGTTATATTGCTTTTAAATGTAGTTAAAATGTAGTTAAAAATATATATATTTGGAATTCAAAACAGTATAATATATCATAAATATATAGTTTTCTAAGTGTTATATTGCTTTTAAATGTAGTTAATATATATATGTATTTACTTCATTATATTGCGGTGTGCTGTCTCTTTGTTACCTGGATTTCCCTGGTTACCCTGTATATATATATATATATATATATATATATATATAGATATATATATGTATATAGATATATATATGTAGAGATATCAGTACCGTGTTAGCCGAGCTTCAATAATAAAAAAATAAATAGATGATACCGTTCTGTGGCTAACGAAATGCTTTTATTTGTGCGAGCTTTCGAGATACACTGATCTCTTCTTCCGGCGATGTTACAATGAATGAAGCAAGCAAAAGGTATACTTAAAAACAGTGTCTCTTGGAATGTTATCTGTACTTGTCCTTCCCCCGGTTGGATGTGTTTAATGGCTAGAGGTGTCAAAAGGTTCCTGAAAGCAAGTGATGTACAGTGGCGACACACTTTATCCTTAGTAGGCTAGAGCTCGGTTTTTTCCCACGGCGTGCCGCACGTCATCGATGCACGGTCACGCTTCATTGGGAGCGTGCGCGCATGGCACGCGTGCCCAGGGCTCCCCGAGGGAGCCCTGGGTTGCTCTATTGTGGGGGATGGCGGTGGGGGGCTCCGGGGGACCCGGTGGACCCGGAGAGGGGAGGGGGGAGCCGCGATCGGAGGACCGATCCTCCGAGGCTCCGGCGCGAGACATCTCGGCGCGCACGGTATCTGTTACGGCCGAGACCGGGTAAAGGTAAGAATAAACTCGGCCGCGACAGTAAGAGTGTGTGTGTGTATCTGTGTGAATATAAATGAATGGAGAGCCCACAGTATATACAGTGCTTTACAAAAGGTGTGTGTGGAGTGGGAGTGGATATAAATGGTGTGGGTAGGTGTGGAAATGTGAGAGATAGTAGCACAACTAAAAGTGTGTGTGGATACTATGTGGTCCCTATTGGTGTATACGGATGGAAAAACAAGGAGTAAGTATGTGTAAGAGACAGCTGTGTGTGCATACATATAGCACAGTATGTACAGACATGGCCTTTAGCGCTCATGGGAAGAGAGTTCACTTGTGTCAGTAATGACTCATAAAATTTCGATCTCTGTTTAGGCCACTGTTAAGTGTCCCGAACAGTTGCATAAATTTGTATTCATGCAACCGTCTCTCTTTCGGTGTTCTAAAATTACCTTTGAGTATGGCAACCCTCAGATCGTTCATCTTATGGCCAGATGAAAACCAGCTAACCAAAGGTTAACTATCAGGCGCCTCAAGAGTCACAAGACAGTTGCATCCCAATTGTAAACATATGAAAAGGTGATGGCTTTTCTCCGTAGAACAACCAGTGAGTATAGATCCTCTCCAATAAACAATATAGCTCTCCTCAGAGCAACAGCAAATTGTAATGGGGGACTCACAGTTTACAGGAGCAATCAGGAGCCAGTTGTTAGACTATGTAACATCGCAGGGGATCAGCAGACTCCTCTGTGCCCTGCTCACTGTATTCCCCCGCAGTCAGATGATGCAGCTGTCTGGCGTGCAGCCGATGAGGTGAACAGCAGAGAAACTCTCCTCCCGTGAGAGGCAGGAACGGCGCACAGCCGGTAGAACAAACCGCAGGTAGGCAGTGGTGGAGTGAAAAAAGCTGTGTGTGCTGTGCACGCGCATAGTAAGTGAAACTTCATTGACTTTTGTCACAGAAATTGACTTATAACGCGCGTGCTCGGCACACATGTGTCAGTGTGTCAGTCAGTGAGTATGTATGTGTTTGTTTGTGTGTGTGTGTGTCAGTCAGTGTATGTATCTGTGCCGGTCAGTGTATGTATCTGTACCGGTCAGTGTGTGTATTTGTGTCAGTCATTTTGTGTGTGTGTGTGTGTGTGTGTGTGTGTGTGTGTGTGTGTGTGTGTATGTCTCTCTCTCTCTGTGTTGTGTGAATGTCTCTCTGTCGGTCAGTGAGTGTATGTGTGTCAGTCAGTGTGCGTGCGTATGTGTGTCAGTCAGTGTGTGTGCGTATGTGTGACAGTCAGTGTGCGTGCGCGTGCGTCAAAGTGTGCATGCGTCAGTGTGTGTGTGTATGTGTTTATTGGCAGCAGTACCAGCATCATGAATGTTGAGCGGGTGGGGGAGCTCACAGTGGGGGGGAAGGAATAGGCACATCATTCAGGGGCGGTGTTCGGTACATCACTGGGGTGTGCGTGCGTGTGTCAGTGTGTGTCAGAGTGTGCGCGTGCGTGCGTCAGTGTGTGCGCGTGCGTGCGTCAGTGTGTGCGCGTGCGTCAGAGTGTGTGCGCGTGCGTCAGTGTGTGTGTGCGTCAGAGTAAGTGTGTGTGTGTGTGTGTCAGTCAGTGTGTGTGTGTGCGTCAGAGTAAGTGTGTGTGTGTCATTGTGTGTATGTGTCAGTCAATGTGTGTGTCAGTCAATGTGTGTATGTCAGTGTGTGCGTGTCTGTCAGTGTATGTGTATCTCTCTGTGTGTACCGTATGTCTCTCTGTCTGTGTCCTGCCCCCTCTCTCCTGACTCCCCCCACCCCCGACGGAGCTGCGGACCCGGGGGGCTCAGTCTGAGTCTTGTGAGCAGATACCCCCCCCACCCCCCGGCGGCGCGCTCAAGCTCCCCCCTTCCCCACCCCCCGGCGGCGCGCTCAAGCTCCCCCCTTCCCCACAACCCGGTGGCGCGCTCAAGCTCCCCCCTTCCCCACAACCCGGCGGCGCGCTCAAGCTCCCCCCTTCCCCACAACCCGGCGGCGAGCTCAAGCTCCCCCCTTCCCCACAACCCGGCGGCGCGCTCAAGCTCCCCCCCCGGCGGCGCGCTCAAGCTCCCCCCCCGGCGGCGCGCTCAAGCTCCCCCCTTCCCCACCCCCACCCGGCGGCGCGCTCAAACCACCCTATTCCCAGGCGCCGCTGCCAGCCGCTTCTGCGCATGCGTGGCGCGCGGCATGGCAGTGGGCGGGGAACGGCGCCGCAGAGGAGTTTCTCGCCCCGCGGCAGAGGAGTCTCCCGCCCGGCGGCAGAGGAGTGTCCAGCCCCGCGGCAGAGGATTCTCCAGCCCGTGTATCCTGTGGCAGCAAGCCCACCTGCGGAGGTATGTGTATGTAATTATGTGTGTTTGTTTGTGTCAGTGTGTTTGAGTGTGTTTGCTCCGGGGGCAGGGGGACTTGCAGGGTGACAGAGGAGTGCAAAGCCGGGGCCATGAGTGTTTGCTCCGGGGGCAGGGGGACTTGCAGGGTGACAGAGGAGTGCAAAGCCGGGGCCATGAGTGTTTGCTCCGGGGGCAGGGGGACTTGCAGGGTGACAGAGGAGTGCAAAGCCGGGGCCATGAGAGTTTGCTCCGGGGGCAGGGGGACTTGCAGGGTGACAGAGGAGTGCAAAGCCGGGGCCATGAGTGTTTGCTCCGGGGGCAGGGGGACTTGCAGGGTGACAGAGGAGTCTGTATGCTTCTGACATAAGAGGAATAACAGCGGTGGGACCGGAGCAGCTTCAGACAGCTGACGGAGTTCCCCCACCAGCGCCTGACGTCACTGGGACGTATAGTAGCGTTAGGAGCGGCGCCGGCGGCTATCGCCGCCGCCGCATATGTCTGCGGCCGTGTGGGGGGAGCGGGGGCCATTAGGAGCGGCGCCGGCGGCTATCGCCGCCGCCGCCGCCGCCGCCGCCGCATCTGATTTGTTGAGCGGGTGTGATGTCAGTGTTGGGGTCGGGCTGAGCCAGAACACAGCCCGGCCTCAACTGCCAGCACTGACGTCACATCCGTTTCATTTCTGTCTCCACAATTCTTTTTTGCCCTAGTTTGAATGAGGTGCCACTAAGGAAGTTTCACTTCAAAAACGTTTATTGCGACATCTAGGTAAAAGTCTGGCGGATCCTCTGACGCGTTTCAGTCCGGGGCCTTTGTCAAAGAGTGATCCGCCAGCGCACATACAGCCCTAATATGAGATGTCTTAACTCAGTACACCTGATCAACCTAGGAGTGGAGAGCAGATGTATCTGATGGCAGGTCATATAGGGAACACATAATGAGTTAAAAACCAGTTACAGATTCAAGACTGATAGGTAAATGCACATTGATCATAGTATACATTCATCACATATAAATACTGGAACTGATAAATCATTAAAAACACTGGTGAAGCCAGACCCATGAAATACCTTGCAAGATAATGATTAACAAGTCACGCATAAATTATCATTATACTATAAATAACAGCTGTTGATGAAGAAAAGGCATATACATACAACTAGAAAAAATATATATAGTATCTTGTGATACATGTTAATGATTATATAAACCACATATGGTCATAATAAAAAGCATAAATTACCAATATCACACAAATAGTGTCACGGAACACATATAATGTAATAAATAAACAAAATTAGGATTACAAAACCCAAAGTAACTCTTTAAAAGAACTAATGAAAAAAGGGGGGCGTGAGAGGGGGAGAAGGGAGGAGGGGGGGGAAGGGCGGAGGGGGCGGGGGAGGGGCGGGAGATGGGAGATAGAGTGGAAGGGGTGGGGGAAGGGAGGGGGAACTACAAATTTTATTAAAGATCTACAAGATCTACTTGAGTTGGGAGACATTCTATATGTGCTGAATGTAAAGGAAAAACAGTTTTTGAATTGTGAACATCCTGTAATACCGGTGTTTCACCATCTCCCAAAGATCCACAAATCTCTTGAGAACCCTCCTGGCTGTCCCATCGTCTCGAGCATTGGATCTTTGGGGGATGGTGTCTCGCGCTATATCGACAAATTCCTTCAACCAATGGTACATAATTTACCTTCCTACATTCAGGACACCACTGCACTTCTTGTTGCATTGAAGGACATTATCTGGAAGGAAGGCTATAGGTGGGTCACCATGGATGTCACATCTCTATACACTATCATAGAACACCAACATGGATTATTGGCTATTAATCACTATCTAGAAGAGTCTGCACTTTCTATTGCACAGATTTCATTTATCACTGATTCTATCCTGTTCTTGCTCACCCACAATTATTTTTTGTTTGATTCATCTTTCTATCTTCAAAAACGAAGCACGGCTATGGGAGCTCCTTTGCTCCTTTGAAAATTCACGTTTCAAACTAATACACACTCCATTGATTTTCTAGACGTGACACTCCATGGTGATCCTAATGCTAATATATATAAGGATATCTTTACCAATCCTCAATCCAGAAATGCCTATCTGCATGCTAGAAGTAGCCATCCGAAATCACTCATCAGAGGCATTCCGAAGGGCCAATTCCAAAGGTATAGAAGACTTTGTTCTAATAAAGATTCTTTTGAGAAACATTCTAAAGAACTCAGTTCTAAATTCCTGGCCAGGGGTTATGCCCTGACATAGAGATAGCATATAGGGACGCTGAATCTATGGACCGCATGGATTTGATCCATCATAGAAAACAAAAGACACAGAAACAATCTGGAATTTGGGCCAACCCTTTATTTATCACACAGTACAATGCACAAGCACATCACATAAGGTTATTGTACATAAGCATTGGGGGGTTCTTAAACTAGATCCAGATTTGGATTCTATCACTAAATGTGGCCCAAGATTCTCGTTCAAAAAAGCTAACACATTGGCTACTTCAGTGTCAAGAAGCTTATTTCAATCATGCCCCTCTAAATCTAAGAGTAATGTTCCTAAGGGATTTTTTAAGTGTGGCTCCTGCAAGTGGTGTCCATCAGCTGTCCCCACTAAGAGATTACACACATTGTTCCTCAAAGATAGACTTAGAATCAGTTCGTTCATTAACTGTAATACCAGCTATGTAATATACGTCATCACATGTGGGTGTAAAAAGAAATATGTCGGTCGAACCATTAGACCACTCAAAGTTCGCGTTTATGAACATGCTAGACTGATTTTGAAAAAAGATGTTATACATCCAGTGCCCAGACACTTTTCGGAATGCCCATTTGGAGGCATTGCTAATTTCAAATATGTTAGGATTGAGCATGTCCCCACTAATGTCAGAGGTGGAGACAGAGTTCAACTCCTGAATAGAAGGGAAATGTACTGGATCTTTGCTCTCCATACATTGTATCCGCATGGTTTAAACATTGATGGGAATTGCAACATTTTCTTTAATGTTTAATTTTTTTCAATAATTTTTTCAGTTGTTTTCTTTATATGATGTGATGTGTATACATATCTCTCCCCTCCCCCCTCTCTCTCCCTCTCCCCCCCCTCTCCCCCCTCCCCCCTTCCCTTTCTCCCACCTCCCCCATTCCCTTTCTCCCCCGTCTTTCCCCCTCCCTTCCCCCCCCTTCCCCTCTCCCCCCCCTTCCCCTTCCCCTCTCCCCCCCTTCCCCTCTCCCCCCCACTCCCATCTCCCTTCTCTCCCCCCTCCCCCCCTCCTCCCTTCCCCCCCTCCCCCCCTCCTCCCTTCCCCTCCCTCCCCCCTCCTCCCTCCCCCCCCCCTCTCACGCCCCCCTTTTTTCATTAGTTCTTTTAAAGAGTTATTTTGGGTTTTGTAATCCTAATTTTGTTTATTTATTACATTATATGTGTTCCGTGACACTATTTGTGTGATATTGGTAATTTATGCTTTTTATTATGACCATATGTGGTTTATACAATCATTAACATGTATCACAAGATACTATATATATTTTTTCTAGTTGTATGTATATGCCTTTTCTTCATCAACAGCTGTTATTTATATGTATAATGATAATTTATGCGTGACTTATTAATCATTATCTTGCAAGGCATTTCATGGGTCTGGCTTCACCAGTGTTTTTAATGATTTATCAGTTCCAGTATTTATATGTGATGAATGTATACTATGATCAATGTGCATTTACCTATCAGTCTTGAATCTGTAACTGGTTTTTAACTCTTTATGTGTTCCCTATATGACCTGCCATCAGATACACCTGCTCTCCACTCCTAGGTTGATCAGGTGTACTGAGTTAAGACATCTCATATTAGGGCTGTATGTGCGCTGGCGGATCACTCTTTGACAAAGGCCCCGGACTGAAACGCGTCAGAGGATCCGCCAGACTTTTACCTAGATGTCGCAATAAACGTTTTTTCACTCCACCACTGCCTACCTGCGGTTTGTTCTACCGGCTGTGCGCCGTTCCTGCCTCTCACGGGAGTTTCTTATGGCCAGAGTCAGAGAAATGTTCGCTGACAGGACTGTCTCTTGTTCCGCGCGTGATGCTGTGGCAATGCAGGTTCATTCTCTTGTTTAGCCCCTGCCCTGTCTCACCTATGTAGTAGCAGCCCCCTGGGCATTTCATACACATGATGAGGTACACGACATTGCTGGAGGAAA
Source organism: Ascaphus truei (assembly GCF_040206685.1). Classification (NCBI taxonomy): domain Eukaryota; kingdom Metazoa; phylum Chordata; class Amphibia; order Anura; family Ascaphidae; genus Ascaphus; species Ascaphus truei. The sequence goes on along the minus strand of NC_134485.1, from coordinate 71,408,277 downwards.
AGGTGAATCTTCCTCTGATTTTGTATTCCCAATTCCTGTGTGGTATTTTTATTGTGTCCGCTGTGTAGAGCATTGCGCAGGTTTTGCATCTTGGGTCCTGGCATGGTTTCGTCCCGCATTCAGTTGAAATGCTGAATACTTTACTCCTCACCATAATATTCTTGAGATTATGGGGTTGTCTGTATGATAATAAGGGTGCTTCAGGGAAGACCTGTTGCAGTCTTGTATCTTCCTGGAGGATGGGTTGTAGTTTCCTGGCGATCTTGCGTAGGGCTCCTAGGTGTTTGTTATATGTGACCACCAAAAGTACCCTGCCACTTGTCTCCTTCTGTTTGTATTCAAGGAGATCACTTCTTGGTATTCTGGTGGCTTTGTGAATTTGCTGGTCTACAATTCTGTGGTTATATCCACGGTTTATAAAATCTGATCTCAAGGCTTTAATCCGCTGGTCTCTGTCTGCTGTGTCGGAGCATATCCAGTTGTATCGTATGGCTTGACTGTAGATGGTTGCATGTTTGGTGTGTGTCGGGTGGAAGCTGTTGTCCCTCAAATAGCTGGCTCTGTCTGTAGGTTTGCGGTATACAGAAGTCTGTAGTTGGTTGTTCTTTATAGTAATGGTGGTGTCTAGGAAATGTACTTCATCCGGGGAATGGATGAGTTTGAGGTTGATGGTCGGGTGGAACGTATTGAAGTTGTCATAAAACTGTAGGAGGTCCTGTTCGCCAGAGGTCCAAATCAGGAGGATGTCATCGATGTAGTGAAGGTATGTAAGGGGTTTCAAGTGACAGGTGGAAAGAAAGTCACTTTCTAGTTTTGCACAGAACAGATTGGCATACTCTGGCGCCATCCGAGTACCCATAGCGGTCCCGGTTGTCTGGAGGTATGTGTCATTTCCAAATGTGAAGTAGTTATGGGTCAGAATAAATTCGATGCATTTAGTCACTGTCTCTGTGAGTGGCTCCTGTGGTCCCAGAAAGTATCTGCAGGCTGAAATCCCATCCTTGTGGGGGATGTTTGTATAAAGTGACTCTACATCCATAGTTGCTAGTAGTGTTCCTGTTGGGAGGGGGCCAATAGATATATATGATAGATATAGATATAGATATAGATATAGATGTATAGATGTATAGATGTATAGATAGATAGATAGATAGATAGATAGATAGATAGATAGATAGAATTCAAGAGGGTGAACTTTCTTATTCACACAACTGTATATATTTATATTTGTATATATACAGTGTATACATATACATATAAATAGTTATGTGAAAAAGAAAGTTCACCCTCTTTGAATTCTATGGTTTTACATATCAGGACATAATAACAATCATCTGTTCCTTAGCAGGTCATGGAGAAGCCATGTGTGAAAAACTAAGTACACCCTTACTGCTTCCATAGGAATGAAGATGCTAAGTAGCAGACAGGTGCTGCTAATCAAATGCCCTTTATTAATTGATCATCAGCAAGTGTGACCACCTCTATAAAAGCCAAACTTTTAGCAGTTTGCTTGTCTGGAGCATTCAGGTGTGTGTTAACACAATGCCCAGGAGGAAAGACATCAGCAATGATCTTAGAGAAGCAATTGTTGCTGCCCATCAATCTGGGAAATGTTATAAGGCCATTTCCAAACAATTTAAAGTCCATCATTCTACAGTGAGAAAGATTATTCAAAAGTGGAAAACATTCAAGACAGTTGCCAATCTTCCCAAGATTGGACGTCCAAGTAAATTAACCCCAAGGTCAGACTGTGCAATGCTCAGAGAAATTGCAAAAACCCCAAGAGGTACAGCTCAGACTCTACAGGCCTCAGTTAGCATGTTAAATGTTAAAGTTCATGACAATACAATTAGAAAAAGACTGAACAAGTATGGTTTGTTTGGAAGGGTTGCCAGGAGAAAGCCTCTAAAAAGAACATGGCTGCACGGCTTAGGTTTGCAAAGTTGCATCTGAACAAACCACAAGACTTCTGGAACAATGTCCTTTGGACAGACGAGACCAAAGTGAAGATGTTTGGCCATAATGCACAGTGCCACGTTTGGCGAAAACCAAACACAGCATACAGTCTAAATCGGCTAGATCCGCGATTTTCAGATTATCCCGGTTATGTGCGTTTTTTTGTCGTTTTCACCCGGAGTGAACTGCGTTATTTTTGCGCTCATGATATTAGCATTTTATTATCGCTTTCTACGATACTGCAATGCCATGTAAAAACTCAGGGGGGCGTTTGCGAGCTGTTATCTTGGAAGTCTAATACCTTCGCGGTTCAACCTACGTCAGTACACAGTCTGTGCGTGCGTGCGCAGTAATTGTAAATTTGCATATTTAAAGTATACATGCATTTGCAGTGCTGTGCTGCAGTACAGTATGTCTCATTTGAAAATTGTTGAAACGCATAGGCGTGTACAGTACTGTAACAGTGTCACATTTCGGCATATACAGCTCTCTCCCCTCGCTCAGGATAATTAACTGCACTGCAGGGTATTTCAACTTCTTATCTTCTGTGCAATGCAGTACACCTCTCCCACACCATTCCTTTGAACGTGTGTCTGGTTTCAATCACATTCCTGCTTGACAGCAGGATTTTACTGCGCATGCGCCTGTAACTTCGCCCACCACTGCTTGCTTGAGTGAGTGAAAAAAATTTTATTGTAATTTTTTTTTCTCCACAAGCCTGCAAAAACCATCTTACTGTATTACGATATTCAATCTGTGCTGTAGCTTTTGTCTGCGACCATGTGCGTTTGACTGCACATGGTTGATTTGTGTGCTTTTTACGTACTGTATTTGGGGGTGTATTATTATGATGTACTGCCTTTTGAAATTAAAGTATGTCTTTTAGCTTTGAACTTCATGCGGCTGTCTTTAATTTTTTGAATCTTGCCATTGTGTTTTTAATCCGTCCATAGCCGAGCTTCAAAGCCTCACTGCACCTGTGTGTAATCCTTTTTCAGATGGGAGCTATTTAGCTGCTTAGTTGCTTACTGCGCATGAGTCACCCAACCCCCCACTCTCCACAGAGTCATTCGACAGACACCTCCACAGAGTCATTCATTTTCTGAAGTTAGTCATTGTGTTTTTAATCCGTCCCTAGCCGAGTGTCAATCGCCTCACTGCGCCTACGTGTACTCTAAGCCTCCTTGAGATGGGAGCTAGCTGCTTACAGCGCATGACTCACCCAACCCCCCCCCTCTCCACAGAGTCGTTCATTTTCTGAATCTTGACATTGTGTTCTTAATCCGTCGATAGCCGAGCTACAAAGCCTCACTGCGCCTGCGTGTAATCCTTTTTGAGATGGGAGCTAACTGCTTACTGCGCATGACTCACCCAATCCCCCCTTCTTCACAGAGTCATTCATTTTCTGAATCTTGACATTGTGTTCTTAATCCGTCCATAGCCGAGCTACAAAGCCTCCCTGCGGCTGCGTGTAATCCTTTTTGAGATGGGAGCTAACTGCTTACTGCGCATGAGTCACCCAACCCCCCCCCTCTCCACGAGTCGTTAATTTTCTGAATCTTGCCATGGGGTTCTTAATCCATCCATAGCCGAGCTACAGTACAAAGCCTCACTGCGCCTGTGTGTAATTCTCTTTGAGACGGGAGCTTTGAGGCTTTGTTTACGGCAACATTTTGGAAAAGCCCTTCTCGAATTTGATTTGCACAGAGCATCACCTTGATATTATAATAATAATAATAATAGCATGTTTTTGTATAGTGCTGTTAGTTACAGTATACGTAGCGCTTTTCAGAGACATTTTGCAGGCACAGGTCCCTCCTTGTCCCGTGGAGCTCACAATCTGTTTTTGGTGCCTGTGGCATAGGGAGATAAAGTGACTTGCTTTTTATGTACTGTATTTGGGGGTTGTATTTGGGGGTTTATTGATCAAATTATTATGATGAACTGCCTTTTGAAATTACTGTACTCTACTCTACAGTATGTAATTTCTTTGAACTGCTACACAACTAACCCTTCATCCCTCCCCCAAACACACACAAACTCTTTTCGACAGACACCTCCACAGAGTCATTCATTTTCTGAAGTTAGTCATTGTGTTTTTAATCCATCCCTAGCCGAGCGTCAATCGCCTCACTGCACCTGCGTGTACTCTAAGCCTCTTTGAGATGGGAGCTAGCTGCTTACTGTGCATGAGTCACCCAACCCCCCCCCCTCTCCATAGAGTCATTAATTTTCTGAATCTTGCCATTGTGTTCTTAATCCGTCCATAGCCGAACTTCAAAGCCTCACTGTGCCTGCGTGTAATCCTTTTTCAGATGGAAGCTATTTAGCTGCTTAGCTGCTTACTGCGCATGAGTCACCCAACGCCCCCCTCTCCACAGAGTCATTCGACAGACACCTCCACAGAGTCATTCATTTTCTGAAGTTAGTCATTGTGTTTTTAATCCGCCCCTAGCCGAGCGTCAATCGCCTCACTGCGCCTGCGTATACTCTAAGCCTCTTAGAGATGGGAGCTAGCTGATTACTGCACATGACTTACCCAACCCCCCCTCAACCCTTTGAGGCTTTGTTTACGGTAACGCTTTGGAAAATCCCTTCTCGAATTTGAAATGTAAATCTGATTTGCACAGCATTGTGAAAATTGAGAGTAAAAAAAACCATTAACTGATTCATGTTGTTTTGTCATTCCTTCTTATACTGTAGGGGTGGGGAGGGGGGTGGGTGTTGTCAATGATTATGATTAACAGGAATGTGAATAAATATTTATTTTATTTTATCAGGAACAAAAAAATACAAATATAAAAATAATCATGAATAATACATAATGCAGTCTTTATTAAGTTCTTCTGGCAGATTGAAATTGGATAAACATTTAGAAAACATTTGTAAAACATGGAGAAACATGAATTATGCACATTTAGAAGAATATTATTTAATAATATATATACACTGTAATGTATAATATATATACTGCATATATATATATATATATATATATATATATATATATATATACAGTATACTGTACATAGTAATATTATTTTTTCTGTCTTTATCTTGTTCCTCATTCCGTGTACAGTACTGTAGTTCATTGAGAGAGGAAAGGTTTTGTGTACATCAATACTGCTGTTTATATACTGTACATTTGACTGTACAAACAGATTAGACTGCACACAACACCCCACCTCCCCCCAGGCCACCCTTTTTTCCTGAAACGACAAGAAAACCAAAAATTAGTGCAGTTACTGTATGTGCGTACTGTATTATGGCATTGTGTGATATGTAGTACTACTGTAGATGGCTGGTGCTGCTTTCTCTGAAAAGAAAAAAATTGACCAGTTAGTAAGCAGTTACTGTACTACTGTCAAACTAGAATGTAGAAAATAGCTGAAGCGCTCAAATGCAGGTATATTAACCCAAAATAAGCCGAACCACTAAACCAGGGTACTAACAAATGACATAGTACCTAATGTGTAATAGTATGGGTACTATCCTCCAGAAGACAGGTGGTAGATGGTACAAGCCCACTTACCATCAGTCTCATTGGCAGGTTCCCCTGGAAAATATGCAAATACTCACATCCTGGTAGGGTAGGTAGGCAGGCTGTGCAGCTACTAAATGCAATACAGGGAAAAAGGAGACCAAAAGCGCACCAGCACAAACGGAGCTGCCATCCATCTCACATCATAACGGCCATACAAAGGGGACAGTTCCTCAGGCTGAGAAGGAATTGTTCCACATTTAGTGGTTTCCTTTCTCAGTCTGAGGAACTTACGAAGAGATTTTTGGAAAGGGGATACCCTAAATCCCATATAGCAATTGCTTTTAATAATGCAGTACAAACAGAGAGGGCATCATTGTTGCCCGCACATTCAATTGGAGATTCTCACCTTGTTAACAATAATGAGACAATTGTTATCAAACAGGACACACATGGATTGATAAAATCAAAAAATAAATGTCCTCTTTTTATTTCACAATTTAATAAACAAAGTGGAAAAATTAATTCCATAATCTCAAAACATTGGAATATCTTATCCATGGACCCTGTAATTAAAAAATATGTGGAATCTGGTCCTACTTTTGTATATCGTAGAGCGAGAACAATTGGATCTCACGTCTCACCAAGTGAACTTAAAACTTCAGGGTCTACAAAACCTTTTATCACTAGGGGTTCCTTCAAATGTGGCTCCTGTAGTGTATGCAAACACATGAAGCCGGCTAAAAGTTTTCTACAGTTTGCCTTACCACTGCCACATGGTGTAAATAGATTAATGAATAAGAAATATAAGATCAACAGTTTTATAAATTGTAAAAGTCAATTTGTGGTTTATCTCATAACATGTGGTTGTGGCAAGAGGTACGTGGGAAGGACGACTAGGGCCCTTAAGGTCAGGATGTTAGAGCACTTGAGGCTCATAAGATTGAAAGACACCAATCATCCAGTCTCTAAACATTTCACAGAATGTGGTCAGGGAGGAACTAGCAATTTTTCCTTCCTGGGGATTGAATCAGTTAGTTCTAAATCTAGAGGAGGTGATCACGTCAACCTTCTGGACCGTAGGGAGGCGTATTGGATTTTTATTCTCCAAACACGCTTCCCTATGGGCTTGAATATTGACTGGCAGCTAACACATTTCTTGTAAAATTTTACAATTGTTTAACTATATTGTAACTTAGGTTTATCAAGATTAGCTGACAATATTTCAGACATTAAATTTTGACCAAAATTAACCCTTGAAACTCAAGCATTATTATGAAAATGTTATAAATGAATCTTATAAAGTTCTAGTTTAAATTGGTTCTTTGATGTATTGTGTTGATAATATTCTATACAATGTGTTTTATATATGATCATTGTTGTATTTCCCTGGTTCCTAGGATTTAGGTTCACAATCTGTGTTATGCAGTATGTATGTTTTAATATGTTTTAAAGCTATATCTTTTTGCACATTTTTAACCTTAATTATGTTTATATGTTTTCTATATTCTTACTTTCCTTATATACAGTTTAAGTTGTAACACAATAAGTCTTTTAATTTACTTTTCTTATGTTTTTCTTTTTGATATATTTGTATTCCTTAATAATTGTTAGTTTAGCTTTGCATAGCTTCCTTTCGTCGTAATGCGCATGCCCAGTGAGTAGTAATATACTTCTGTCTTGCAGGGATGTTTAGTAATGCATTTGTAGTATGTTCCTATACCTGCCCTTATCCAAAATGGCCACACTGCTTGTGGGACTTCCCTTTGCCCTTAGATCGGCACTGAGTCGCTCTGTGCATGCGCGATGACGCTCGCAGCGTCATGACGTCATCAGGTTCCGGTTTTTGGCGCGAAACGGCCCACAGGTAAGAGGGTATATAATGGATGTTATCACATTGTGTTTTATCCTTGAAAAAGAACGCTGTGACGTTCGAAACGTGTTGGATGGGTCTTTTGTCACATTAAAGTGCCCTTTTAATTATTTTTCGTTTTGGGTCCTTCCTGCTCCGTTTGTGCTGGTGCGCTTTTGGTCTCCTTTTTCCCTCTACTGTCAAACTAGTCTACTGTATACTGGAACTACTGTATACTCTGACTACTGTTAAATAGTACTGTATGTAACCTGATGGCTGGTGCTGCTCTCTCTGTAAAGAAAAAACTGTAACTACTGCACTGAATACTCTGACTATTGGGAAAGAAAAAATCTGTGCCATACTTACCTGTATCATACTGTACTTACAATACTACAGCACAGTACTATTTTCCTGATGCTTGCCCATTACGCGCGATCACAATGGGCAACACAGTCGCAATATGGTCTATATATTTATTGCAGCGTTCCACGGTGAGTACATCGTTCCAAAAACTCATTATGCCTTTCATCAACTCGTCCTTTTTGGAGGGTTTCGCCACTTTCCGGATATGGTCCTTCAGCTGATGCAAGACCATTTCGATCGGATTGAAGTCTGGCGATCTGTCATTGGAAAAAAAGGACAATTAGTTTAAGAGATACAGTACACAGTAAAAACAGTGGGGAAAAAAATGAGACACGGTCTACTTCACTTACTCCGCTGGCATCTTCACCCAGTTAATACCGCGCTCAAGGATATGCGCTGTTGACGCAGTGTGCTTCGGATCGTTGTCCTGGTAGAAGCGGTGACCATTGGGGAACTCGCGTGTGATATATTGCACTATCTCAGGGACAATGTTGTCTTGGAAGAAAGCTTTATTCATTATTCCTATAGCAAGAAAAGAAAAGTGCTCAAAAAACTGCACAATAGTACAGTGCATACAGTAAGGCTACACTAGTAAAGTACAGTGCATAAGGCTACATTATATTTGATATATTTTACCTTTAAAGATGACAATGCATCCTGGTCCATGCCTAGAGATGGCATCCCCCACATGCAGCTTCACGGGGTGGTTTGGCCGCGGCTTCAAAGATATGCAGCTTTTTTTGTGGAATGCAAAGCTTGCAAATTTCTCCAGCAACACAGTAGACTCATCAGTGAAGATGCAATCCTGGAAAGTCTCCCCACTGTCGATCCATGCCTGGGCCTGGACCACTCTTTTGATTTTGTTTGCATCCCATATCATGGGGTACGCTCTGTAATGACAAGGAATAAATAATTTTAGCGGTACAGTACAGTTTCCTAAACAACACTTTTACCTCCTGTATTGTCCAGTACTAACCTCACATGTCCATATTTCCATCCAATGCTGCGTCTCATCTTCTTTATGCTGGTCTCGGATACAGTCAGATTGTGCTTTTCCTGCAGAGTGTATTTGACCCTTAATGCACTCTTCTCATCATTCTCCTCACTTATTTTGTCCACCAGAAGAGTTGTCTCCCTACAATGTAAACAAAATATATTGTTTTATTAATATGCAGCCATATAAAAATTATATATACAGTACTGTTTTACTGTAATATAAATATAAAAAAAATATATACTGTTGTTATATAAATATAAATATAAAAAATATATATACTGTTGGTTGTAATATAAATATAAATATATATACTGTTGTAATATAAATATAAATATAAAAAATATATACTGTTGTAATATAAATATACAATATATATATACAGTACTGTTGTAATACAAATATAAATATACAAAATATATACTGTATACTGTTGTAATTTAAATATAAATATAAAAAAATATATACTGTTGTAATATAAATATAAAAAATATATATACTGTTGTAATATAAATATACAAAATATATATACTGTACTGATATAAATATAAATATACAAAATATATATACTGTTGTAATATAAATATAAATATACAAAATATATATACTGTTGTAATACAAATCAACAGAAATAACAAAAATATTAGATTTAAAATAAAATAAATTTTTTTTTAAAGTTGTATAAATATACTTACGCGTTTGTTATCCTTGGTGCACTTTTGCGGTCTCTGTTTTTTCCGCGTGCATGATAGCTCACAGTGGTTGCTGGCACAATGATGCCAGAAGTAGCTAACCAGCGTTGGATAGCAGCAATTCGGTGTCCGCTCGTGTACATGTCCTTAATTCGCATGCTGAGCTCCTTGGAAATCTTTTTAACAGGCATTGCTGTCAGTAGAAAGAAATACAAACACAAGAATGTATATTCGATGTTTAGTCGTTGTGTATTCAATGTGCAGTGAATCCACAAAATGGATGGTGTATTTATACGGTAATGACTCACATTAGAGTACGACCACTTTCAACACCTGTACCTGGTTGCCATGCATAAAAGGTTACACACTTTGCATAGCCCACCACTCGATGATCTTTATCTGAACTTGCCCTTGTCCAGATACTGCATTGTGCCACCTGCTTCCATGGAGCAACCCCGATTCTACGGACACAGGAACCCACTCGCCTCTGCCGTGCCTGTCAAGCAGAAAAAGCGAAAGGCGGTTGCCGTTTCCACGCCAAGGCAAAAGCGACAGGCTAAGGCCAATAAAGAAAACCTTCTGCTGACCCCAAAGGCTAAGGGTTTTCATAGACGTCAGCCTTAATATGTCAAGAAGATATACGGTGATGTACTCTCGACGCAAAACGATTGGCAGCCAACCCATTGAACCCGCAAACTACTTTCTCACATACGCTTCGACGACTTTGCCGCCGCTGTCCCGGAAATCTTCATCCCGTCTTCTCCACCCCTGTTCCTTGACACTGCCGCCGCCCTCACGGAAACCCACAGGCCATCTTCTTCAGTTCTATCCGACGACGCTGCCTCTGAAATCCACGGGTCACTTTCTCCTTTGCTCTTAGATGACTCTGCTTCTCGCCCGGAAATCCAAAGGTCACTTTCTCCATCCCTCTTCGACAACGCTGCCGCTTCTCCTCTACCGGACATCCACAGGTCACTTCCTCCACCCTTCTTCGACGACGCTGCCGCTTCTCTCCATGGAACCCCCATCTCATCCTCCGTTGCACCGATCCACCCAGATTTCCAGACGCCATGCACAAGAAGCAGCTCGTTAGACCGGATGCTGAATGGGATAACTGTGGATCTCCCCGGGAACTCTATTGTGCTAGCAAAGATAGATTTGCTTCTGGAGACCATGCTAAATGTGGAGCAACGGATGATACATATGGATCAACAGATGGATCGACGGATGGAGAAGATAGAGGCTGACATAGCGGGTATACATCATTTGCTCGGTGTTAATGCCCCTGTTTCACCGACGCTGGAGCAGGGGGGTGACATGGATGTGATGAATCCATCACTTCGACCCCCTTCCATCACCAAGCGGACCCCCTCCACCAGAAGATGTAGTGTACATGTATGCCGTTGAGGAGGACATGACAACCCCGTCAAGACCACGCCAGGAGACAACACGGCGACCAAGACCAGAGGAAAGCTTCCTCCCAGACAACCTACCATCGCCCGTCGCCTCAAGCACACCCGCTCCCAAAAGACCTACATTCGCTCGCATCGATACGGTGCCCGACATCACCCTGAGCGATCTGCCACCGGCGCTCAGGGAGAAGTATAGGGTGTAGAGTGCTGGTGCACCCCACAAGTATGCCTTGTTACTTTTTAAGCACCATGTTCCCTACTCGTTGTACTGCGACTGGGCCTTCAGAGTGAACTACGATGGAAATCGCGTTAAAAAAGCGCTTCCTGCCAATTTAAGAAAGAACATTCTGGATGAAATGCGGCGCTTTTATGCAATTACAGATCCTGTAATGAAAGGCGTTCGAGACTGCATTAATGGCGTTTTGCGCCATGCAAGGAATCGGCCATGGACGGGCAATGTGGAGGACTTTCAGTGAGACCATACTGTTGTGCTGAACTGTATTGTACTGTACATGTTTTGACCTGCTGTACTTAAATAAAGGAGATGTTGTTGTGTGTTTTTTACTTGTATTTATACAGAAATGTTTTAACTTGCTGTCCACACACACAGGACCTGCACAATTCCAGTCCCTGGGGGCCGCAAACAGGCACGTTTTTCAAAGGTTACCCTGAAAACCCGCCCTGTTTGCTGCCCTCAAGGTATATGTTTAGACTTGCCGTTCTTTAATAAAGGAGATGTTGCGTTTTGCTTATTTTATGAATAAAGAATTTGTTTTTAAAACATGTGACTGTTAACCATACTGACTGACATAAATGTTTTCACAACTGTATCAGTAAACCATACACCTGTTGATGTTTTGAATTGCTGTGCACTTAAAATGTTTCTACATTGTACAGTATTTGTAAATAAATGTTTTTGTACTTACTCCACCAATAAAAGAACATGTTGATCTGTTTTACATTGTTCCATTGGCTCCTTTGCTACTGTAACAAAATACAGTGTTTCTAGAATGTTGAGGCATACTGCACTGCATACTGTAGGCATGCTCAGTATAAGAGTATTAAAAAAAAATAGAAGACACAAACTTTACTGTATGTACTGGCACTGTATACTGTAGAAGACACATAATGTACAGTATGTGATACATGTAGAATAAATGCATAGTTTTTATTTTTTCGGGTTTATCACACAGTATACTGTACTGTATATAAAAAAGTATTGTATACTGTACGGCCGGAAAACATCAGCATACTGTTTCAGGTACAGTATTACAGTATTCTATCCTAATCAATAACTACGGCCGCTAAACTGTAGACTCCGGTACGTGTTTTTTTAAATCCGATTCAGCAATGTGCAGGCATTGTTACACAAAGCGATATTATCCATCGAAATCCCTCCATTAGCCGTTTTCTTTTCTGAGGAAAAACAAAAAGAAAAGTTTTACTGTAATGGTCAGCCCCCTAAAGACGTTCCCGGTCAGTCCCACCAATAATTTTCTCGGGGGGCATCTCCTGTTCACATGCGCACGCGCCTACCGTCGATGTAATGACACGCATATGCGTTTCAAGAAGGTTCCAATGCGCATGAGCCAAGCGTTCCACCAATTGTTCAGTATCTGCAGTTCAGTACTGTAGAAGCCGCTCAGCCAATTATATTGCTTACAGGAAAATCGCTTGACTTTCGAATCGCACCAATATTGATACTGCATTGTCAAAATAAAAAAAAACACAGGAAATAATACGGCAACAATACTAACAATACTCACCATAGAATTTCCCATTCAGATGGCGCGGGCGCCGGTCCACTGCCAGTCCAGTGTTCTTGATCATCCACGTCGATAGTTTGCAGTGGGACTAGTCCACCTGTAATCAGCTGATGAGGCTGGAAATTGCTTAGGTACATGCAAGCTTGATCGAAACTGCACGCAAAATCCGGCTCAGGCTTGCTGGATAGACAGCAAGGGTTGTCACTGACGTGGGACCGTCATTGGAAGCCATTGCTGGTGCATTGCTTGGCAGCAACTGTCATTTCTTAGTTGGTTTTAACACGACCCTTCGCCTTTTGTCGTCATCATGATCATAGATACAGGAAAAAGCGGTGATACACACCTATACCCTCCAACAAATTGTGGCTTAATACGATAAAAACTGGGATCGCTACATAACCTTTTCCTTATTGTACGCTTCAACGTATGAGGAGCTGGCGAAAATTTGTAAAAGTCATAGTTTTCGACAAAATACTGATAAATTTGAACAACTGTTGCCATCTTATCCTCTGTTGCATTAATCGCGACCCATAACAAATACGCGTAACTTCTCTCAGGTTTTTGGAAAGCGGGCTGCACTTGAACACTCATGGTGGGCGGCGGGTCTCTGGAGTAACCGAAACTGGTCTTTGTCTTTCTTTAATATGAAAAGCCTAAATTGATACAATTTTGCAACCTCTTCCTTCAGTCTCAAGGCCAAGTTACAATAGCACACTGTGGTATCTTTTTTACACGAAACACCTGCAAGTCGACACATTACTGAAGCGCATGCGCATTACAATTCATGAATATCTGCCATCTGGTGGACACGCGAAGAATGGCAACCTATTAAATCCGATCCATTCTCAATAAACGCATCAACCGCGCGTCAACCGCGCATGACCCGTGGCTGGGAACGCAAAATGAATGCGGCATGCGCCAGGTGAAGTGCGTCGCATTCCAGGAAAAAGCCAGGGAAAAACCGGCAATGTGTTAGAATAAAAGCTGCCGCAGCAGTATCAGCACAAACACCTCATACCAACTGTCAAGTTTGGTGGTGGGGGGTGATGATTTGGGCTTGTTTTACAACCACACGACATGGGAACCTTGCAGTCATTTAGTCGACCATGAAGTCCTCTGTATACCAAAGTATTCTAGAGTCAAATGTGAGGCCATCTGTCCGACAGCTAAAGCTTGGCCGAAATTGGGTCATTTAACAGGACAATGATCCCAAGCACACCAGCAAATCTACAACAGAATGGCTTAAAAAGAAAAGAATCAAGGTGTTGCCATGGCCCAGTTAAAGTCCCGACCTCAACCCAATTGAAATGCTGTGGCTGGACCTTAAGAGAGCTGTGCCTAAACAAATGCCCACAAACCTCAATGAACTGAAACAACGTTGTAAAGAAGAGTGGGCCAAAATTCCTCCACAACGATTTGAGAGACTGATAAAGTCATACAGAAAATGATTACTTCAAGTTCTTGCTGCTAAAGGTGATTCTACAAGTTATTGAATCATAAGGTGTACTTAGTTTTTCACACATGTCTTGTCCATTTTGGCTTTATTTTTGTTAAATAAATCATGACACAGTGTAATATGTCATGTGTTGTTGTTCATCTGAGGTTGTATTTACCTAATTTTAAGACCTGCTAAGTAACAGATGATTGTTATTGTCCTGATATGTAAAACCATATAATTCAAAGAGGTTGAACTTTCTTTTTCACACCACTTTATATACACAGTACATACTGCATATACTATTTATACATGCAACGTGTTTCTCCTTGCGCTACCCTCCCCCATCGCAATATCCATTGCTGTTTAAGACACTCCCCACAGCCAAGACAAGCGGAATAGTTAAATTTAATTACTGTACTTTATTCATTGAAGTGTTTGTGCGGCTGGCTGGCTCCTCACATCACACTAGTGTTTGTTTATCCTCCCGCCTTCCCCAACCTAACACATTGTCATCATCAGATCTGATTTTTTTGAGATTCCTGCTTCAGCACAGATGAATAAAATACAGTCTTGATATACATCCTTAACTGCATACTTTATGAATGTATAGATAAGTTCAGGACAGTACTTTATTAGTTGAAGTATTTGCGGCCTTACTACATGCCAGTAGCATGACCTTGACGGCAAAACATTCTTAAGGTAGTCTATATATTTTTTTCCCAGAACTGTAATATGCCATTTACTAGTTCCTCATTGTTAGCGGGCTTCACGATTTTACGCAGGTGATGTTTCATCTCATGCCACAACATTTCTATGGGGTTCAAATCGAGTGATCTGCAATGGTATGGCAGAAAACAGCAATGTAAGTGCAAAGATCAAACCAGTGTAAAACAACCACAACTATTTACAATACAGCACATACTCAGGTGGCGTTTTCACCCAGTTGAAACCGAGTGACAGAATATGGGAAGCAGAGGCAGTATGGTTTGGGTCATTATCCTGGAAAAACCTATGACCATTTGGGAATTCTTCCGTAATATATTCAACTACTGTATAGCGTTGATATTCTCCCTTTGAAAAAATGTTTTTTCCATGATGCATGTACAGATTTTAACCAAAATGTTTTAAAAAATACAGTCAGAGGCAGGACAAGATGAGGGAGTTAGGATTTTTGTTGCGTGATGAGTAAGAAATTGTGTATCCTCGCGATATTTCAGAGCCGGAAATGGCATGACATAATGAGGGAGTGAATATGAGGAATGAAGGAGAGGGCAGTGTCAAAGATGACCCTAGGCAGTGGGCCTGGGGTGTTGATAAGATTGTGGTATTTATTGACAGTGAGGAAGAGAATGGTTTAGTGGTACCCAGTCTCATGGGTATATAGAATTAGTAGAATAGTTTGTGTGTACTGTAAGTGTGCACTTTGAATGACATGGAGTAAACAATGCAGATATAGCTAGACTTACCTTAAATGGAGCTATCACAAAAAACAGCAAAATGTCACAGCTTTGCAAAAGATGAAAAACATGGTTGTCTGTGGAGGGTCCATATTTTAGTCCTCAGTTGTATTTCTGCATCTTTCTCTGGCAGCAGGGAAATTAAGACTAGCTACATCTGTGTATATCATTTTAGTCTTCCATAATATAATGAAAAAACCTAAAGATATAGTACATTAATGGACTAATTACTAGGATAAATGAGGTGTATTGTCTTTGTGCATTATGACAAAAAAAGACTTTAGATGAATTAACTACCATGCTCACTTCGATGATTCTATTAAGCTGATAGAGGTGGGGACCTTATAGAATCTAGGTAAGAGAATATTGTGGCATTGCCAACAGCAGAGGATTTTTATGAAACTGAGAAGCATCGTCGATCTGCATGATTGAGCTAACTAAATCCAGCCGTTTTGGCAGTTTCAGCAATTAATATAGTTCAGCTCTGCTCGCTAGTGGCTCATGGCCAAAGGTTACCTTTAAAAAAAATCAATTATTGAGCACTTTGATTAATGATGCAATAGTCCCTTTACTGACCTAGACTTTGGTTAATTCCCTCACAGTTCAATGCAGGGGATTTACTTCTTTTTTTTTTTTTTTTTAAATCCTGAAGAATTTTAAAATACCACATTTAGCACTTTGCATAGGCATATAAATACACTGTATGCCATTTATCATCGTCATGTTTATACCAATAAGATTAATGCATACATGCATGTTTATAACCCTGTCTGTCTGGGGAAAACAGTGAAAATCACGCTATGATTTAACTAAATATACAGTACAATGATACTTTAATAATTTCATGTAATTTATGTGTTATTGCAAGCTTACTTGATGAACTTGTTAGTACAAGGTCAATTGGATTTCCACAGAGACATTTCAATAGTCTGTACTGTATAAAATATTTATTTGAAATATGCTTTATTATAACTTAAAGCTTTTGCAGGGGTTTCTTATGGCTATAATATGACATTACTTCAAAATGTAGGGATTATATCATACACAATGTATCTAGCTAATCAGTTAAACATTTTATTGACATGTACAGGGAAAAAACTAGTTTTATACGGTATTTTATGAGGCAATGTCAGTATGCTTCTATCACAATATAAATTGCCCAGTTTAGAAAGAAGCTGCATTTTTTCCATGGACAAGTGAACTAACAGATTTGGTACATAATAAACTATAACACAAACTGGCACAATCACAGATGTAACCCTCACACTTAATTTCCAAGCAACCGAGAATTACTAGGGGTAAAGTTTCTCTAGAATCCTATTGGGGAAACTAAACCACAGCCTTTAGTGAATCTGCTGCATTTCCCCAGAGCTGCTTGTGATGTGAGGGGGTAACCAGGCTCGCTAATAAAGCCCACTTGGTTGCCCCTGAGTCACGTTGCGGGGTCCTTGAGTGTCAGCTCTTGCACCTGGCTGTTGTGTATGTACTGCTATGGCTTGTATGAAAATATGTGACAATAAAGAATTGTTGTGCTTTTGCCTTTCCAGGAGTGTCAGCAAGCAGAGATCGCTAAGCAATGAGTTTCAGGGTGGGTTTTGCGGAGAAAGTCTTTTCAGATTGTGGCTATGTAGCGGGGTTCCAGAGTTATTGGATACACCAAAAAGGTAGCTGGGAATCAGGTCAGATTCTCGGATACCTTGAAGCATAATACTCCGGTTAAAATCCTACCCTGAAAACGTTCTTGCAGCTCACCGCCAGGAGTCCCTGCTTTAGCACAGACCAGAAAGGTAAAAAGGGACATAGGGATTTGTGCATCCCGGGTATAGTCAGGGGTCCCTGGTTTAGGGGGAGTCCCCTTTTGGGTATATGCCCAAAACCCCCGGACCCAGTATAGGGGTTCAGGGTGTCTCCAACCATATATAAGGTTGCGGGAGTAAAATTATTTCTAAGTCCAGCTTCGGGACAATTGTAGCAAGCCTGAAAATGAACCTAAGCATTATTTGAAGCAACTTTTATTAAAACTTCGTATTGGAAGGTCTAGGAACTCTGTAAATGAACATGCACATCTTTTCAGTAGATCCTAGGGGATGAGGGACTTAGAAGAATTTTGTAAGATTTTTATTAATATGGTGTTTAACAGTGTATATGTGTATGCAATGTATATGATCTGGGGAATTTCCGAGTCCGTGGTTTCGAGAGACCAGATGGCCACCAGGCTTGGTGCCACTGTGTCTGGTCAGGTCCTCGACTTGAAAGTCTCAGAGATGCTACGGTGTCAGGGCGGGCGGAGTACCGGAGTTACACTCAAGTACCCACATCCTGACATGAATAAGGGCTATCCGGCAACCATTTGCCCAGCTCCAGATGCTGAGGAGTCTGGCACAACAGGGGCTTTAATATGCTAAGTGGCAGAGGTGCCAGGTTGGTGCATGCCCTTAGCAGTATTTAAATCAGTGCCTGTCCGGCTTCGGAGTACTGGCAAATCTGTGATACAGTAGGCTGGTAGAAATATTCCCACACGCTGATTGGCTGTAGCGTTTTGTGAATGGGACTGAAATCCTATAAGAAACCTAGCAGCCAATCAGGTCGAGAGATTCTAAAGAAATTCTATGCACCAAGACAGCAGCGGCAAATTTGAACTGACCAAAAGATGCTCTGGGAGAAATAGACACGAGCCCGCTTTTCAGGGGCCAAGTTCTGAAAAGAGACGTAGCGGTCGCGGCTGGAACTACAAGCCGAAAAGAGTATCAGGACGTTTGGTACTCGCTCCCAGTCAAGGGATTTCAGCACCTCCAGAGTTGAAAGAGTGGTGGCATCCTGAACTGCATGCCAAATTGAGTTTGTGGACTTTTGCGGGTACATGGTTTTCCGAAAAGGAAAAAACATCAAAAACACACTGGCACCAAGCAGATTGAGGAAACCTGTGAACATCGGATCTATTTCCACTTTACTCAAAGGCAATTCGAAATGTGGAATGACTAGATGTCTGATGTGCAGACACATTGTTATGGGAGATAATTTTACCTCCCATACCAATGGTTCAGTTCATCGGATTAATAGCAATATCCACTGTCTTTCAACACACGTCATTTACGCATCGTCTTGTCCCTATCAAATTCAATATATAGGGCGCACTAAGCGACCCCTTCATGTTCGTTTCCTTGAACATCGTAGAGCCATTATCAAAGGTGTGCTCACTCATAGTGTCCCTAGGCATTTTGCACAGGTACATGCCAAGGAACCAGTTGGACTCAAGATTATAGGACTTGAAACCATAAACATGTCCAAACTTGGGGGTGATCGTTTAAAAGCACTTTGTGCTTGAGTCCTTCTGGATATATACTCTAGGCACACTGATGTCTGCAGGCCTGAATGAGTGTATAGTGCAGTGCTTCTTGGTGTAGTGCAATTGGGTCATCTATAGTGTTTGTTCACAAGGTATCTTTAGTCTCCCCCTCTCATAGTTAGAGGACTATTCCATCTCCTGGTTTAGCATGTATCTCTGTTACTTTAGTTGTGACCTGTGTTCCAAAATGCATGGTCTCTTTCTTGCACATGCTCTAAGCCTCCCATTACGATTCTCTCAGGATTATCTCATTATAATGTTGTTTGTGTTCACAACTTATTTATATTCATATTATTTTTAATGTATTATGATTTACAAAGTATTTTTATACACGTTTGTTGATAGATAAAGGGTTGTGCACGCACTCAGACATATAGGTGATAGTGGAGTACTTAGCTGCCGGTGCGCTGGTTCTGGGGAGCTCCTTGATGTCCCCAAAATAGTCCAGTAGAGAAGAAGAAGCAGGCACACGGTCTTAATCAGCAGTGAATGGGTTTATTGTGCAAGAAATCCAACGTTTCGGCAGTGATACTGCCTTTCTCAAGGTGTAGGATTACAGTATCACTGCCGAAACGTTGGATTTCTAGGCACAATAAACCCATTCACTGCTGATTAAGATCGTGTGCCTGCTTCTTCTTTTCTACTATACACATTTGTTAACATTGTTGTTCTCTCGTATTATTATTTTAATTGTCTGGCATTCTTTTCATAAGGGTGTCCTATATGGGGTTTATTTTATTTATTTATTTTTTTATGCACAGGACCACTACATTGTTGATTTTTTATTTCCCTGCTAGACACCCTTTGAATTGTTTTACCAGCAAGGATTAAGTGTTCATCTGTATGTTTTGTAATGTAGCATGACAAGCTATAGATCCTCCTCCCATTACTGGTCTATGTCAGAGTTAACGGACACCTGAGCAATGGTTACCTAGCAACCAGAGCTATTTAACAGAGGTTCTAACCTACATGACCAACCTCTGATGAAGTCACTTCCGGTGACGAAACGCGTCAGTACGTCACGCTGCACGTGGTGACGTCATTCCCGTCTGTGTGCTGGCTTATCCATGAGGAACTGTGTGGCGGCATTGGTCTCTGCAGGAGTTATACTGAGGTGCTAGAGAGCTGACAACTACCGGAGGAGCTGAGATGAATCCATCTGCGGAAGTGTGGTTGGTGAGGGACCCTGAGCTGTGTGTTATACCACCACAGCTGAGTTCAGTGTGATTCCCCCAGTCCCCTTCCTCCCTGCCTCCTAATTCCTGAACTGTGAGACTTTATATCCTATGCCTGCTCACCTCCAATATATATTACATTGGGACTCTTTTGCTTGTACATCAATGGATGGCTGCACACCCTGGTAGTGACGACTCCACCATTGAGATTTATCTCATCCACGCTGTTATTATTGGATCTCTTGTGAGTGTACAGAATGTCCAAGGGACCTTTTTTCAATTTTTTATTACATTTCCTTACGGTATTACGCTATGGAGCTTGCGCTTCTTTTTCTTTTTTTCTTTCAATAGGTATACCGGTGTGGCAACACCACTAATGAAGCTGCAGTTTGCTCCTGGTTGGATTGACTATCTTTCGTCTATGGACTCTATTTATCCTTTTTTGTCGTTTGGTTTGAATATACTATTGATTTTATTCAATATTGCATTGTGCTTGTGTGCAGGTGTAGGTGGCCTTTGACCTATTTTACTTGGTAAATTTGTATTTATGGTGCATTGTTTGCACAATAGATTCGGTCTATAGCCCACCATTATAGCACGCAATAAGGGTACATCTGTAGTGCTACTATAATGTCTGTGTTTATATATAATATATATATATATATATACATATATTGCTCGACAAATCCGATCGTCCGGTCGCTCCTGGCGACTGGATTTTCCCCCCTGGTGATTTCTCATGGCCGCCCCTGCAGCGCACGAGGTTCTGTTCTGAAAAAAAATTAAAAATCTCCCTACCTGATTGGTGTGACGCGACAGAGTTCTGCCAGGATTTTTTTTAAAAAGCAGCCAAGCTCTATATAACCCCGCGCATTGAACCAGCCTTTCCTTTTCTATCCTTTTCCTGCTTGAACAAATACAGTAAGTACTCCCTTACTGCCTGCCTCCATTGCCTTTACCTGCCTCCATTGCCTTTGCCTGCCTCCAGTGTCTGCCTTCAGTGCCTTTCTCCATTGAATTCTGCGTCCCCCAATGCGGTCCCCTCTTTTCCCCCCATGCGGTCCCCTCTTTTCCCCCCATGTGGTCCCCACTTGTCCCCGATGTGGTGCCCCTTGGCCTACAATGCAGCACCCCTTGGCCTCCTATGTGGCCCCACTGACCTCCCATGCGAACACCTTGGCCCCCGATGTGGCCCCCCGGACCCTGATGCAGCCCCCCTGCCCCCGATTTGACTGCCCTGGCCCCCGATGCTGGCCCCTGGCCCCTGATGCAGCTCCCCTGGCCCCCGATGCGGCCCCTGGTTTCTCATGGCCCTCTGGTCTCCCCTGCACCCCATGGCCTCCCCTTGACCACACGGCCTCCCCTGACACCCCCTAGTCTCTCCTGTCCCCATAGCCTCCTATGCCCCCTTGTCTCCAGTCAGTCACCCATTTACCCAGTCAGTCACCCATCCACCCAGTCAGTCATAGTCACCCACCCAAGTGTCAGTAAGTCACCCACCAAGTGTTAGTCAGTCACCCACCCACCCAAGTGTCAGTCACTCAAACCCAGTAAGTCAGTCACCTAGTCAGTCAGTCACCCACCCCCTCTGTGTCACCCAACCCCTCCATGTCACCCAACCCCTCTGTGTCACCCACCCCCACCAAGTCACCCACCTCCTCCATGTCACCCACCCCCTTCATGTCACCCACCCCCTCCATGTCACCCACCCTCTCTGGCTCTCTCTGTCACCCACCTTCTCTCTCTTTGTCACCCACCCTATCTCTCTCTCTGTCACCCACCCTCTCTCTCTATCACCCACCTTCTCTCTCTATGTCAACCACCCTCCCTCTCTCTCTTTCTCTCTCACCCATCCTCTCTCCTGCTGTCTCTCTCTCTCTCTCTCTCTCTCTCTCTCTCTCTCTCTCTCTCTCTCTCTCTCTCCCTCTCTCCACTCTGTCACCCACCCTCTCTACACTCTGTCAGGCCACCCTCTCTCTCTTTCTGTCACCCACCCTCTTTCCCTCTCTCTTTCTGTCACCCACCCTCTTTCTCTCTCTCTTTCTGTCACCCACCCTCTTTCTTTCTCTCTTTCTGTCACCCACCCTCTTTCTCTTTCTGTCACCCACCTTTTCTCTCTGTCACCCACCTTCTCTCCATTCTGTCAGCCACCCCCCCCCCCCTCTCTCTCTCTCTCTCTCTCTCTCTCTCTCTGTGTTACCCACCCTCTCTTTCTCTCTCTGTCACCCACCCTTTCTCTCTCTGTCGAACGTTGCCCAGGACACTGATCATATATCAAAGCCTACCCAGGACAATAGGGTGTGGGAGGGGTTTGACGATGATGTGCCAAGGGGTGGGATTTTGGATTATACTTTTTCTTCCCAGGAATGATCCTGTAAATCTGGCAGTTCCAGACCACCATCTACTGTGGGTTCAAAGCATGTTGACTGTATTGATATGCCCAGCTCTAGTGTGGGAAAGTTAGTACCATGGTGGATCCAATGTTCTAGGGATATGTACCACAGGACTAGAATAGGACTAGGATTCTATTAATATAAGGCAACACAGTGGATCACTGGTTGGAAGAGGGAGAGTTTACCCCCGAGGAAACAGCAGAGATCCTTAGGGTTTGCAATAGAGATATCAGACTATTGATGATATTGCCTTCAGGCCTGGAGGTGGCATACCTGTGGACAGAATATAATTAAGAATAGTCTGGCGGATCTTATAGCGATACAACGCTATAGGAATTCTCATGGATATGATTATCTTTTTGTCCCTGAACCCTCAAAGAGAGAGGCTGAGGCTAATAGAGAGGAATGGGTCTGAGATGCTATATTAGATTACCTAGCTGCCCGCTACACTTTAGCGTACTACTACAATGAAGAGAAGGTATCCTACCTACTGAGAGTATGGAAGGTAGGTAGGACCATCTACATGGACAGGGTAGAGTATATCTCAGAGAGGGTCCAGAAACATTACTATTCGGTAACAGTACCGGATGGTGAGGGCAGGATGCCTGATCCAAAGCATCACTACTGATGTATGGGTATAGATTCTTCAGTGGAGGGAGGATCTTGTTGTATTCATGTTTATTTCAATGTTTTCCAATGTTATGGTTATCCTATTCTCCAATTTATGGAAGGTATATAAATTGGGTGCCTCAGTGGGGGTGTGAGGGAGCATGTAGCCAGGTACCCCTTGGTCTATTAAACTTCTCTGCCTAACACATAAGTCCTAGTACAAGCGCAGGCAGTGTTAGGGTTAATCATTGCCCATGCTGAAGTAAACAACTCCCTAGTAGTGATAGGGGGGTGGACCTAAGGCCTAGGTAATGCCCATTACTGGGGCTATGACCTGAGACCCTCCTCTGGTAACCAAAAGGGGTTGCAGCCTACATTTAGTGTTCAGTTCTCTGTGCTCTCCTCTTATGGGGAACAGTGTCTGTTCCATCCACTCCCCTGAGAGGGCTGAGGGTGTCTTCTAGTTCTGTGCTGAGCCAGGGATCTGGTTTTCAGGCCTTCCCTCCCGTAGGGGTGGAAGCATCTACCCCTTACTCCACCAGGGAGTGGGGGAATTAAGGAGAGACTCCTGGGGCCTCAAGCTCCTTGGGTTGGCTCCAGGGACCAGAAGATATATGTTGTATGCTCTATACAATACAGATCATCAGTTATTTACTCCTGCCTGAGGATGCTGTTTTCCTGCATTGACTGCACCTATCCATGATAGGCCCTGCTGGATTGAGGTTGTTTATACACAGCTCTCTTAAAGTCCAGCCACAGCATTTCAATTGGGTTAAGGTCTGGACTTTGACTGGGCCACTGCAACACCTTGATTCTTTTCTTTTTCAGCCATTCTGTTGTAGATTTGCTTATGTGCTTGGGATCATTGTCCTGTTGAATGACCCAATTTCGGCCAAGCTTTAGCTGTCGGACAGATGGCCTCACATTTGACTCTAAAATACTTTGGTATACAGAGGAGTTCATGGTCGACTCAATGACTGCAAGGTTCCCAGGTCCTGTGGCTGCAAAACAAGCCCAAATAATGACCCCTCCACCACCGTGCTTGACAGTTGGTATGAGGTGTTTGTGCTGATATGCTGTGTTTGGTTTTCGCAAAAACGTGGCTCTTTGCATTAAGGCCAAACATCTCCACTGGTCTCGTCTGTCCAAAGGACATTATTCCAGAAGTCTTGTGGTTTGTTCAGATGCAACTTTGCAAACCTAAGCCGTGCTGCCATGTTATTTTTAGAGAGAAGAGGCTTTCCCCTGGCAACCCTTCCAAACAAGCCCTACTTGTTCAGTCTTTTTCTAATTGTACTGTCATGAACTTTAACATTTAACATGCTAACTGAGGCCTGTAGAGTCTGAGATGTAACTCTTGTTTTTTTTCAATTTCTCTGAGCATTGCACGGTCTGACCTTGGGGTTAATTTACTGGGACGTCCACTCCTGGGAAGATTGGCAACTGTCTTGAATGTTTTCCACTTTTGAATAATCTTTCTCACTGTAGAATGATGGACTTTAAATGGTTTGGAAATGGCCTTATAACCCTTCCCAGATTGATGGGCAGCAACAATTGCTTCTCTAAGATCATTGCTGATTTCTTTCCTCCTTGGCATTGTGTTAACGCACACCTGAATGCTCCAGACCAGCAAACTGCTAAAACTTCGGCTTTTATAGAGGTGGTCACACTTTCTGATTATCAATTAATCAAGGGCATTTGATTAGCAGCACCTGTCTTCAACTTAACTTATTAATTCCTATGGAAGCAGTAAGGTTGTACTAAGTTTTTTGCACAGGTCTTCTCCATTTTGGCTTTATTTTTGTTAAATAAATCATGACACGGTGTAATATGTCATGTGTTGTTGTTCATCTGAGGTTGTATTTACCTAATCTTAAGAACTGCTAAGGAACAGATGATTGTTATTATGTCCTGATGTAAAACCATAGAATTCAAAGAGAGTGTACTTTCTTTTTCACACAACTATATATACACCAGAAAAATGTGGAATATCTGGAGATAGTAACAGCAATTTACTCCAATTCTACTAATCTGGACCTCATGGTATAACATTTAGAGTATTCAATTAATACACATTTGTATACTCCAATACCATCATCTACTTACAGTCTGTTTATTACTACAGGTATACTTGTGGCACTACATGTTTAGGTATATAGTGTGCTTTTCAACATCACTACACAGGATGTTGTGGGCAAATCAGACAGCCCACTAGCCAGTGATAATGGTAACACACAACAGATGTACTTTATTTATTTATAAAATATTTTACCAGGAAGTAGTACATTGAGAGTTACATCTCGTTTTCAAGTATGTCCTTTAGCTAGAGTGTACTAATTTTGATATGGATTAGAGCTCAATTCTACCCCAAAAAGGGGGGACGACGACACAATACAGCCTTAGAGTATTCAATAGTACTCAGGCAGCTATTATTCTGGTGTTTTTACGAGACAAGTCTGGAGACCATATTTATGAAGTCCAGAGTTCTTAGTCTCTAGACGGTTAAATGCTACAACAGGGTTTATTTAATTATATTTGTTTTCCAATATCTAATAAAATTATTAATTATTTTTTCAATATTAGTGGAATAGAGTGCATCTTGTTGGATTCTTACCTTCAATGAGCCCAAAACTGTATACCATATTCAAGGTGTTGTCTTTCTAATGCTTCATAGAGGGGCATCATTATGCTTACTGTTCTTCCCTTCCATCCATTCTCCATTTCATGCGAGATAAGTTCTTATTTGCCTTTGAAGCTACTGCATAACATTGGGCACTATTGTTAATCCTGCTGTCTTCAAGCACTCCTAAACCTTCTCCATCAAGGATACACCTAATTTGTGCCCATTTAATTTGTAAGTCTCCTGTATCTTTTGTTTATGAAATGCATAACCTTGCATTTATCTGTATTAAACCTCATCTGTCATTTACCTGCCCAAGTTTCCAGTCTATCCAAGTTTTTCTGGAGAGAAATTACAGTACATTCTTCTTTGATTTTACTACCTTATACAATTTTGTGTCATCAGCAAAGATGAGATTTGCTCTCTACTGTATGTCAACCTAAAGGTAATTAATAAACAAGTTAAAAATCAGGGGTCCCAGTACCAATCTTTGAGGTACTCCACTCAGAACTTTAGCCCAACCTGAAAAGATTCTATTTATTACAAATCTGTTGTCTATCCTTCAACCAGGATTCAACATTTTTTTTATTGTACAGTGCCGTTTATTCCATTCAATAAATATTGAACAAAAGGGAAGACAAGTCAACACAAAATATTTCCTTTAGGTTTTGACATCCCAGGGTCCAACAGGTTATTGGTTGCCCTCCCTTTTCTTTCACAGTGCATATTTATCTCCAATACAGATCCGACAATTCAAGCCATTGTCAGGTGGGAAGGTTCCAAGTAAAGCGCTTTCATTTCTTTTTTCCTTGCTCAATCGTTTCATGTGTAGGCAGCGTGTTCTTCTGCATTTCAGTTTTCTTCAGCTTGGTTTTCTCAAACTGGTCAATTTCAGATAGAACTGGCTTGTCTCCCATCTTGGATGTTAAATCTAAACTGGCAATGTGGGTATAGCGTGTGAATCGCTGACAACTCGATCGTTCCAAATCTGCAGTTCACAAATGAGGAACAATCACAACATTATTTAACGACTCCAACTTTCTTTATTTTGTACACTACCCTTTTATGTGGCACTGTATCAAAAGCCTTTGAAAAATCTAAGTTGACTACATCAACTGCTTTACGCTAGTCTAAATTGTATTGTATTGTATGTCTTTATTTATATAGCGCCATTAATGTACATAGCGCTTCACAGCAGTAATACACGTGGTAATCAAATAAATAACAGATAATATAAATAACAGATCATGGGAATAAGTGCTTTAGACATTAAGGAAGAGGAGTCCCTGCCCCGAGGAGCTTACTGTCTAAATTGCTACTTACCTCCACACTAATAAGGTTAGTTTTGCAAGATGTATCCTTCATAAATCCATTCTGACAATATACATTTTGTTATCTATTACAGTAGGTATTCCTGAATATATCTCGTACTATACCTTAAGTAGCTTCTCTACTATTGATGTTAGGCTTACAGGTCTGCAATTCCCCAGTTGTGATCTAGCTCCCTTTTTAAATATAAAGAAGTACACATGTCAGGGCCAGGTGCTTAATTTACTTTATTGTTATCAAGCCGCTTATACACTTCTTCCTCAGTGTACCAACTGTTTATTAACATAGAGATTGTGGCTCCTTCCTGTGTCACTCATTTTGTAATTGATTCCTCCCTGGTAAAAAGAGAGGCGAATTTGTTTAAAATGATTGAGTCTTCTACCCCTCAACCTTCCTAGCTGAGTATCCTTATTCCCCTCTGTGGAGGAGGGACTATTCCCCTGGTTGCTAGAGGAATCACTCTCCTCCTGTCTTCCAGTCCTGCTTGACTCCCCATTGCTTCACTCAATCTGCCAAATTTATTGTAATGGGTAAGCTCTTCCCCTTCTTACCCTGCTAATGTTTACCCAGCTGCCATATCTAGCTCTTCCTGATCATCAGTTACAGTTACACCTCTGCACCACTATTCCCAACCAAGGCCTGCTCAGTGAGCAATAAACTCCTATCAAAAATGGCAATGTCCCTCAATGTTGCAAGTTGCCCTTTCAGATTATCAATCTGAGAGTCCAAATAGATACCTTCTCACACTTTCCACAGCGTATGCTCCCTGCAACAGCTGCTCCAAGTGCACATACTGTACATGTGGAAGATGTTCAGAGTGTGATTCTCTATTTTTCTCACAACTGCAAATATGGAGTATTAAGTGGTAACTAACAATTTACTTCTCTAATCTAGCTTTACAACTTTCTTCATTTTAACTCCTGGTTATAATTCCACACCTTATTCAAAAGCACTGGAAGAAAACTGCAACTATCCAATCAGGTGTGTTAGGAAGGCAATTAACTCACACACAACCACTGCAATCTTTCAAACCAGCCAGTACAAGTTTTCAACAAATTCAAAATAAGTACACAATCAACATAAATTAACCCACTATACACTCTCCGAGTTCAAAGACACAAAGATATAAATAATTCAATCACCAATGCTAGAAATATACACTGCAGACCCCTTTTCTACTAGTCATAACTTCACACTTAATCCACCTGCACTTTAACCAAACTGCAACTCCGTCACATAGTTCAGCTGAGTGCTGTTATCACTGGACTTTTCCATTTAATTAATAGTGCAATAATTATGAATTTTGTGAAAATAATTCATTCTTAAGCTAATTTGCATTTTTTCTCCTTGAATGATCAAGACAGCCTATCTGACATCTTGAAGTAAACAATATTTAATTAAATATGGCAAATTATTTCTCTAATGCAGAGCCTTCTGCATATATCAAATTGGCTCTGAGAATTGTTTCCCTTTGAATTGAGGCATAATGTGCTTTTTTCTTCCCAATTTTTAAATATATTAAGGGAAACGATCAACTTTCCAAATTATCACAGCTCCGTACTATCAGACAAGAAGACATCACACACATATCACTATTTCTCTCTCGTCATTTGCACAGAGTGCTCGTTTTTTAGGGGTGATCATGATCTGCACATCAAGAAAATGGAAGAAGAAACTGTCAACATTTTGCTTATGTATTTAGTTATATACAGTAGTTACAAAGTTACATATTAGGTGAGGTTGTAAAGACTTACAGTACAATATGACCATCGAATTCAACCTATTGTCACGGTAGACCAGGTCTAACCAACACATTAAAACCGGGATTCTGGATTGAGCACACAAGATGGGCAAAATAAATTGTAATTTATTTCCTTTTAAGACTAACACACAATATTACAGTCAATAAAACACTGAGGGCCGTTCTATAGTGCGGCCGCGAGCTATGCCGTGTGTGCACGGCAGATATAGATGGCTGAGGTTAGTCTGCCCTTCTATACAAGGGGCGTGCACGTGCACGGCAGGGAGACGACAGACAGCAGCGAAGATGGGGAAAATCATCTTTTCGCGCCGCTACCGGCGCTCAAATGTATGTGTGTATGTGGGTATGTATGATTCATGCATGTGTGTTTGTATGGATGTGTGTGTCTCTGTGTGTCAATGATTGCACAACTAAAAAAAAAATATTTATCAAACTTTTGTTTTTTCTTCTTATTTAGGACTTCCTTCACTAATAAACCCATGCACACCATATACTCACACCTAAACACACCTATACACACATACACACACAGTACCTGTAGCTCCCGGCTCTATAATAGGGAAAAGCATGTGGCACATCACGTGCGTTCGCACAGGCACGCGCGGCCACACGGCTTCATGCAGTAGAGAACGGGCCTTACTGGGATGGGGAAACGAAACCAAATGTCCACAGAATGAAACAAAGTCTCTAGGCACCCCTGCACGCATGTAAGTGGGTGCGCGATTTGAGTCGTGCGACAGTCCTTGGCTAGGGGCACAACTTGGCACCCCTATATCTTCGCCGATGGGAAGGATTTCGTAATGTCCTTACAGGATTCGTTTGGGAATCCTTAGCTCAAACAAATTCTGGTTGAGGGGTGCAAATCTTCGTTACACTGTAGTTAACCCCTCACACTCCCGAACTGCTGACGCTGTACTTTGACGTTTCTTGGTTGAATCTTAGGTGATTCTTAGATGGAACTAACTTTCTGACAGACTGCATGACCTTTTAAAAACTCCAAAAAGTCCATCTTGTCAGTCTGCAGTGAATCACTGCATGGGAGATTTATCCCTGGCCACTCACATGCTTTGCCAGGTGGATAACTCCTGGCAACCTGGCTTCAGAAAAGTGACAGTGCATGTGCCAACTTTGCATTTCAGCCACTTAGCATATCTAGCCAAGCCTACTTCCTGGAAACATAATGCCTCCCTGTCGTAAATCAGTGGTGAGATTGACAGTCTTACCCCAGAGTAAAACTCCTTCCCCAAAGGACATTTTAAAATCAGATTTTCATATCTAAATGTACTCATAACTTCAGTTCTGTAATACTTCCTGACACGTGAGACATATTAATACATTCCGGCACGCATGCCGGTCCCAATGATACTAAACATAACTGGGTCATCCTAAAATTAAGGGAAATATTAATATCTGTCTCTTAGGACCTTCTAGACCTCACGTGTCTGTAACCATCATGTGCGCCTTGGTCCTACCGATACACCCATGTAATTTTTATCATATTCTGCAGAGGAGGTCTCATGATATTCTCATATTTAATAAGGTCACTCAGGTTGATCTCTTATGTAGCCACGCCCCTGGCCATATCCACATAGCATCCTGCTTCCTTAATGAAAGCCACACAGTCTACCTCACTCCTGCCTGCGAACACAAGGTTTACCACCTCTAGTTCCTGGGGTTTGAAGGTACCCTTTGAAGCTGCAAATTCTGGGGCCCACTTAGCCTTTCCT
This sequence comes from Ascaphus truei, assembly GCF_040206685.1. NCBI lineage: Eukaryota > Metazoa > Chordata > Amphibia > Anura > Ascaphidae > Ascaphus > Ascaphus truei. Next base: position 71,377,905 of record NC_134485.1, on the reverse strand, counting down.
ACTGATAAACCGATTGTAATTCTAGGACAAATGTCTCTTTGAACTATTAGTCATAAGCCCCCGAAGAGACTTTGCAGACTAAAGATCCTAACAAACACTCAAATGCTTATCGCTCACCTTAACTATTCAATGTAGAGAATAATGTAGCTCGTGGTGCATAGGGTAAAAATTAGTGTATACATAAATCCAGAGGGGGGTTTTAAGCCCTCAGTGGAGCAAGAAACCCAGGGCTGCACTCACGAGAGAGAGTATAGAAGGGAACACACAATATGTCCCGGGCCAATAGCCCTAAGCTGCGCAACGCAAAAACAAAAAAGGTTTATTAAATATATATATACAAGGGAAAGGAACATCCGGGGGTGTAGGGTAAATGGGTAAAGAAAAGTGCATTAAAACCTGAGGTGGGTAAATGACCAGGGTAGAAACTAAGTCTCATATATCAGGTGTACTGGCGGTACATGTGTATTTCCAGTATATATGACGCTGGAAGTACTGACTGATATATATACTCTCTCTCGTGAGTGCAGCCCTGGGTTTCTTGCTCCACTGGGGGCTTAAAATCCCCCTCTGGATTTATGTATCGACTAAAGATCCTTCCTAATTTAATGTTTAAAGATTAACCATATCTTAAAACACGGTTGCTTAAAACTATACTGTTTTCAATAACCTATACTTTAAAACTTAACTAACACAGTTTTATTCTAACATGAATTAAACATTTTCCTTACCCGCCAATAAACTCTCCGGTTTATCCTGAGCGGGAGCAACCATAATTCATACCTTTAACACAGGGGTGGGGAACGTCAGGCCGAGGGCCGTATAAGGCCCCCGAAATCATTTTGTCTGGCCCTGCTAAGGCAACTGCTATAACCGGGGTCACGCTAATTTTTTTAAAAATGGCCACCGCGTGCCCGATCGGGAGGAGGTGGTGTGAGGCGCCGGCAGCCCTACATGATCCCCAGCAGACACTGTACTAGCCCCAGCAGCTACCGTACTTTCTCCCCCACAGCAGTCCCCGCACTTCCCCAGCAGTTCCCCCTGCACTTACCCCAGCAGCCGCCCTACACGATCCCCCCAGCAGCAGCAGCAACTACCAGAGGTAGGGGGGGATCTGTGTGCCTGCATGCCTGCTGTGTGCCTGCCTGTGTGCCTGCCTGTGTGCCTGCCTGTGTCTGTATGGCCCGCGAACGATGTTATAAATATCCAAATGGCCTTTGGCAGAAAAAAGGTTCCCCACCCCTGCTTTAACACATGATATGATTTCCTCCCTGTACCCCAATCCTGGATTCAGAGTGTGGGGATTCTTTAACCTCTGGTGTCCCCATGTTAATAAAACAAACTTCCTCTATACCCGTAAACTCTGTGCCTCATTTTTACCCTTTTCTGCTCTGTCCTGAAGCAGGACGTCCTAGTGGTGAGTCGCAAGAACGTTTTCAGGATGGGGTCTGCCCGGAACCCTGGGCTTCTATGTATCCGAGAATCTCTCTTGATTCCCAGATACATTTCTGGGGTAACTCATAACTTGAGAACCCTGGTGCATAGCCACAATCTGTAATGACTTTCTCCGGCAAACCCACCCTGAAACTTACCTCCGGTCCCAGCACCTCTGGAAAAGGATAAAAAACAAAAATTGCTGTTTTCTCATATTTTGCACACAGTCACAGTAATGCATACACAATGCCCGAGCCCAAGAGCTGGCACTCTAGGACCCCAAAACACGGGTCCGGGGTAACCAAGTGGGCTTGACCTTTATTATAAGCCTGGTTAACCCCTTTCCCCGCCACACCTATGTTAAAGGTAGACAGATAGTAATCCTATGCTTGTATTTACAATGTTTTGATCCAGAGGAATGCAAATTAAAAACCCCAGCGAAATATTAACCAACTATTTCTCGTAAGGGGATAAATAAATTCCTTCCTGGCACCAATAATGGCAATCAGATTTCTCCCTGAATCAACAATCTTCCCATGGTTGCTTATTTGGTATAAAAAAAGATGTCCAACCTTTTTATGAATATATCAGTTGTATCTGCCATCACAGTCTCCATGAATAATGAATTCCACTTTTTAACTGTCCTTACTGTAAAAACCATGTCCTTGGGATGACTAGTTCTTTTGAAAGTTCCATGTTTTGCCTCTAATTATATTTATAAAAAGTTATCATATCCCCTCTTTTGTAATGTAAACAAATCTCATATAGCTAGCCTTTCTTCATAAGACAGATTTCCCATCCCTTTTATTAATTCAGTGACTCTTCTCTGCACTTTCTCTAGTTCCCTAATGTCTTTATAAGGAGTGGCGCTCAAAACTATACTCCATTTTCAAGGTCGGGTCTTAATAAGGATTTATACAGTGGCACAATTATGCTTTCTTCCAGCCATACCCCCTTAAGATCTTACAGATGTAGCAACACTTAATGTCCTCAGCGCTGCTGACGAACAAGTAAAAGTTGGCAGAGTTAAGCACAGTGTCTGCCACCATGGGTCTGTGGGAGGTCCATGCTCTTTAATTGGACACACTGCAGCATTAATCCTTCGGTGCAGTGTGTGCCGCGGTCGCGTGATCTTGCATGGTACCGTAGCTGTGCCAAAGTTAGTCTTGCTACATCTGTATTTGCCTATGCAGCTGCTAATTACATTTACTTAAGGAAGACAATAAGATTGCTTAGTTCTTTACAAAATATTTTTTCATCAGCTACCATGTGTTGCACCTTTAAGTTTGATATTATTAGCTGAAGAAATTAAATGCACAAAGAAATTAAATGCATTTTCTTGTTATAATCCATTAACTTTCTCCACAGAGAGCTAGGTCTGGCTACAGGAAAAGTACATTTCCACTTTAAAGCACTTACGGACGTTTTGTGAGGCACATTGCCAATTTTGTAAAGCTAACACAGCTCTGAATCTATATCAAGTATATAACTGTAGTACATCAGTTCCAAATATTACTGTGTGGCAGCTATCAAAAGCACTAAGTGATCTTAAAAATAAACTAATTGCAAAGAAACTGAATACATTTTTAAGAATTTAGCCAAATGTCTCTGCAGAAATGCAGATGAGAAAGGTATTATTGTGAGATTTTCTGTGACAGGAACATTCATTTCACTGTAATCATCTGAAGCTTCTAACATATTGTAGGACAAAATATTTTGAAATTGTTGTTTAAACTGAAGCTCATTTTCATTATCTTCATAATGTGTACGAATTTATATGTGCCATTGCACAATACACTAGTGGTTGGAGAGATGTTTGATTGAATAAATGTTTTAAAGTACTTTTTCAGAGGCATGGGGGGTGATTAAGTTGTGTTTACATGGAAAATGCTTACCTTTCTTCAGGCTGGTTGGTCGGTCAATTTGTCTTTATCCCTTGCCTAATCTTAGGTACAATCACATTCTATTTTACAGTTATTTTCTCAAAAGGGATGCTACTGTGTGGACAGTATGTATACAGTATATGTGTATATGTGTGTATATGTGTCAGACAGGCCTGCACCATGCCTTTCACCATTATCCCCTAGCATACAGTGCTTCCATTGTAGCAAGTGATTCTGGAAATGACATGCAAATGAGCACACTTGTTGTGTAATGCAGCGAGCATAAGCATATATGGGTTCCATGTAAAAATGGATTTGAGGCAAAAGGTGACACTGTGGGCTCATTTGCATGTAATTTCCCAGAATCCCTTGCTGCATGGAAGCACTGTAAGCTAGGTGACAATGGCGAAAATCAGGGTTGCAGACCTATCTAAGACATGTGAATGTGCTCACAAGTGCTATTTTTATTTGCTATATGCTTTACGGTGGAGGTTTTATTTGTCACCTTTTTCACCCGCCATAACTTATATAAATGTTGTGTATATATGTGTATATAGCTATGCCTGTATTTGTCATGTGACAAGTAGAAACTCTGGTCCTGGCTTTGTCTCCCTCACTGCAGCAGACTGATTAATTAATCCCAGATAAACTATGCCTTTAAATATCAGACACTCCAGTCTCCATTGCTTGTGTAGCAGTTAAATCAGAATATTAGTCCCCTATTTCACTATAATTTCAGCTCTGAATCATATATGTCTGCTCTCCACGACTGATTGAGGCTTTATTTACTGGGTTCAGTATTCTGTCTGCTGACATCCTGTTTTGAAAGACATTGCTCCAACTCACATTTTTTATAAAATCACCCTAGTAGCTCTGATGAGAACATCGAAGCTCTCACCTACTACCACTTAGGTAATTAAAGGGTTAACCCCTACCATTACCCACCCAGTAGTCATAATCATACACCGCTGGCCAAATAACACCTTCACCCAACTCCACTACCCACAATAAACATTAAAACACAATACTAGCCAATACACTTATTGGTTGCAAGTGTGGTTACCTATGCCCCCAACGGGAAAAAGATAACCCCAATAGCAATGAAAGGGCACCTTACTACAACCCTTTCTACCCCCAACAACAACTCCCCCCTACCCCCCCCCCCCCCCCCACCCCAACACAAACAGTTCAGTAATGGGCAAAATAACTATTATCCAGATCTGGAAATAGCTCATTTGCCCATTAAAAAAATAATACATTATCCATTAAGCATAAAGTAAATTAAAGTTTCACTTACCCCTGCCAGGATGAAGGCCATCCTCATCGCTGTCATCCACATCCTTGTCCTCTAGGGGCAGCAACAGTACAATTAAAAAACAAACTAATGGCTACTAACCCCTTAATCACCTTTGTGGTTAGCATGGGGGAGAACTTAGAAAAAGGCTGAGATACCATCTCTGCTATCCAGTACGGTATTGACATTTTCCTGCCTCGCGGTTTTAGACTTGTGGAAATGGTTTCTGATTCTTTCTGAATAATGTGATAACACAAATGTCAAACCATTTGATGGGCATGCCACATCATTCAAGATGGCAGTGATTTTATCAAAGCAAATAGAATAGGCCCCAAAGGTGTTAATGGTTTGTGAGTGATTTCATTCTCTCCCTTCCCCCCCCCCCGCCCGCTCACTGAGATGAGGGTATTTAAGTTTTGTGTGGGAGGAAGGGAGCCAGAACCTTGCCCGTGAACAAGGCCAACGGTCAAGCCGTGCCGTGTGTCTGGGAATATGCGGACAATGTAACTCTAATTTCCAGGTACCTGTGCAAAGTGTGGGGGTTACCTTGTGAAACCGTACATGTGGTATGATAACTGCTAAGTGTCTGCAGCTAAGTATTTCAATAAACTATACTTTACTAACAATTGGTGGGTGCGTTTCCATGTGTATACTCATGGGTGACATTGACAATCTGAACATAAGCATTTCTGTCAGTGCATTATGAATAAGTATTTCCTATCAGTACACCTCCCTTCACCTGGAGGCATTTTGCTTCTGTGGGGGAAGGGTAAGGGTCACACTACGCTATAGGGTCTGCACTTCAGTTTGGTAAAATATGTTTTACAACCCAAAGCAAATACTGTAACAACCAAAAATTGACAAAATCAAGTAAAGTAAGGGTAAACAAGAAACAAATAGACAGAGATCATATGAAAGGATCAGTCAGAAAGTGACACAACAGTTATGCTCAGTCTCTAATCTCTTCTCTGCAATTTCATATCCTATATAATTCTTATTGTGTGTGTGTGTGTGTGTCTGTGTGTGTGTGTTAAACAAAGAACGATGAGCGCACACTCCTAAATATATAATTGATAAGTATATATTTAATACAAATCAGACAACCTATAACCGCAGATGATATAGACATATAAAACAGATGGCCCCATCTACTCTCTTACAGTATTTTGCTTCCAAATATTTCCCAGTACAGATATACAGTAGCCTATTTATTTCAATCTGTGATGGGCTGCAGAGGGAAATACAGACGACCACGAGTATTCTAAAGCTTGCCTTAACTAGCCTGGTTACATTCTGGGTATATGCTGGGTGTAACCTGGCTAGTTTAAGGCAAGTTTAAGGCATTTCTGCATTGACCAATGACCCATAGGATTAACACAGCAGGGGTCCCTGGCAGTCCCATTCAGTTTGAATGGGACTGCCAGGGACCACCGCTGTTAATCTGATGGGCCATTAATCAATGCAGAAATGCAGGGTCTAGTTTAAGGCAAGTTTAAGGCATGTATCCAGCATGTACCTGAGTCTTTTTGGCGATTGCCACTGGTTTATGTTAGAATAACCTTGGGCACTACAGTACACAATGCACAAGTGCGAGCAGTGGCCATTATTTTGAATCAGCCACATGCAAGAAGGGGTTGGAGCTGTCATGTTATATCACCTGGGGGTGCATGCAATGTGTTGCAATAACTTTGGGCACTTCAATAGATTTAACACCATTACATTACAATTGTGTTGGGTAAATTGTTTGGCATACAGATACAGAAGCACCACCTACTCTCTGCTAGTAAATACTTTCCAGTTAGCTTAACTGAAGTTAAAACACACTGTAAATAAGTTTACATTTATGCTATTCAAGCCACACTTGCTATTTTGGTATTTGTTGGTAATCTGGATTAGACTCAGGTAGATGCATACCCTCTCCCTGTGGAATTTAGCTCTACTTCAATTCATTCTGACATGGGTGAAACGCTTAGCACCAATGGTACATAGGAGTTAACCAGCAGGTCAACTGCAGATGCGGGAAAGCCAGTGCCTTATATTTGTTTAGTCAAAACTAAGTATAATAAGAAGCAAAAGCAAACTCTTACTGGTAGTAAATATTCTGCAGCTATGTCCGCAGGCGAAACAGGATGTAAGTACAGTAGTACTTTAAACACAGAAGCTGCAGTGAGAAAGAGAAAATATCAGTATTTACCCATAAGGTGTCCTCTACTCAGAAATCAAACATGCGCTCTACTTCCATTGATTCTAACATAAACTCAGGTGGTGCTGGCAAGAGTGGCAGCAATGGCACTTATGACATCATTCTTCTTGAATTGTAACCTAAAGGAAGAACAGCAGTGACATGTGCTTGTTTCTGTTGTTAGTACTGTATTAGTAGTCTATTTTTCAAATGTGAAAACTTATTGGGTGATGAAGATCTGATAGGTTACACCATATTGGGGGACCAACCAGAATGAAACAGTCGGAAAACTAAAATGTTAACAAAATATTTTTTAAAGTGTACTGTGACGGAGTGGCTTTGTCGGTATGGTCAGAAAAGAGCTTACACACCACTTTCTTGCAACGAAAAGTGCTTTATTTCCCTTAGCAGGGAAGCAGGTTATAGTTGCACAGAGAATAAAGCAATGAAAGGAAATGGCATCAGTCTGCAACAAAAAAATAGTCCTTAGTTCCAGGTACACACCATGGAGTTCAGGCTCTCCCATCAGCCAGGCTCTCTGCAACCTGTTTCCTCACAGGTTGAAAGCACAATGACAGCCTTGAAGAAATCTGCTGTCTTTCTTTTAAACCTCCCCTTTCCAATCAGCTAGCAAACCTTCCAGCTAGGATGTGGTTATTTTGATCTGCTACAGTGAGAGAGTTTAACCTCTTGTATACTCTCTCACATGCACTTAAATTAAAAACAAATATGTACTTACATGAGGAGGTGGAAAACTGGTGGGGAGTTGGGGGGGGGGATTGGGATATTATGCATGGCACCATGGAGAGAGGTGGAGATAATATTTTGCTGTGGCAGCAAACATGGGAAGTATAACAATTTTTTCTTGCTCTTGGTTTAGATTTCCCCCCTCCCCCCACTAATTATTAGGGCACTTCTGTTTTTTTTAACCAGTTTTAACTGCACTTTAGCACATTCAGTGATTCATAATTTAACCCTTTAGACAGTTACATTTCATGCAACCCATACTGTTGGCTATAGTTTTGCTTTATTTCCCTTTCTCTATCCAGTGAAATAAAAACAAAAAGAAGTAAAATATAGGTACTGTAGGCCCTGCTAAAGGGTAGACCTTGACGTGGCAGGCATGAAATGTTTTGCCCAAAAATGGAACTACTGTAAATGAACCATATTTATGAGAAGAACAGATAAGAACAGATAGAAATGTACTGTACTAAGTAATTTGTTATATTGAATGAGGGCTATTTGTCTATTGTTGTATTGTTATACCTGTAAGTAGCCTGCTATTTATCCCCTCGTTCATGTCTTTCAGAAGTGTCCTGCTGTCTAGCCCCTTGCTCTTGGGTTGTTCCCTCGTCCCCTTAGTCCACTATACCCCCAGTAAGGTCTGGAGGGAGAGGTGTGTTGTGGTACCACATGAGCCACTTGCTGCATTGGTTGGCTTGGTGTTACAGCTGGGCCATACAATCACTCCTGGAAATGAATGATACTGTAATTTGCGACCCTCCCTGCCAATTAGGGCTGTTTATATTTAGGTTAAGGTGCAGTTTTTGGGACAGCAGCAACATCCAGGGACAAAGTGGCATTATTCGATTTTTTCCCTAGAGCTGCAGCCTTTAATGGAGCCACAATAACTGATGATAGGGACTGGGAATGTGAGGGCTTGCAGGCTGCTTTAATGGAACAAAAGCCTCCTTTGTGCTTCAACATGGGACTTTACTATTTGAGGGATCACTGTAGTGGGCTCAGTGTGGTAGGGCGCTGTAACATCTGACATGCTCAGTGCTGGGACCAGGGCAGGTGTTTTTATAAGCCGCCTGTCCTGGAAACAACAGGAAGCTATTTTAATACGACCCAGAGCAATCTTTATATTGGGAACCTTTAAGTACAAGAGTGTGGGTGGCAGACAGAATACACAGAAAAAGTAAATGCAACTTTCTGCCACCATAACAGTGTCAACTTATATCAGCAGCAGCCCTGCCATACTGTAACACTCTATACAAATGGTTCCTGACATGTACTGTAACACCTCACCCAATGTTTCCTTTCTAGATGCCTGTCAGCTCAAATAGTGACTGTGCTGGTACTGGTGCTAGTTTTGACAGTACCCTCAATGTAGCTGCTGAGGCTGTACCACCTAGTACTTATCATTCTCTACTTGCTAGTGATTCAACTGTTTCATCTACTGTACATCTTTTCATGCTAGTAAGTAGCAAGTAAAACAACAGCATCTACATGTATAAAGTGGGGACACTAAGATCAAGATCAGTCGAAATCTAGCCAGGTTGAGACAAAATGGTGCAGGTGGTAGTGGTTCATATCCAAACTTAGCTGTCAGTATGATGGATGACTATATTAAAGATAAAAAAAAGCCTTAGCACCAGGCATTATCCATATACAGTGGCGACACGTTTTATTTTACATCGGCTAGAGCCGCAAGCCGCGAGGTGTCCCGGCTTTTGCAGTGAATTCCCTCGGCGTGCCGCGCGACACCAATGCGCGGTCGCGCTTCATCGGGAGCATGCGCGCACGGCGTGCGTGCCCAGGGCTCCCCGAAGGGAGCCCTGGTGTCCCACGATGTGGGGGATTGCGGTGGGGGGCTCCGGGGGTCCCGGTGGACCCGGAGAGGCGAGGGGGGTGCCTCGATCGGAGGACCGATCCTCCGAGGCTCCGGCGCGCCCGGGACACCCCGGCGCGTGCCCGGTTTCTGTCGCGGCCGAGACCAGGCAAAGGTTAGAATAAACTCGGCCGCGACAGTACATACTGGATTGAAATAATGACTACATGGAAACCTGTTTTTAGAGTTACATTGTGCCATGTCAGCTGTTCATCATCCAGTGTGTACACTAAAAGAATATTTAGTACTGCTCAGAGCATTGATAATGAGCTTTGCAGGAAGCTATTGTCTCAATGTGTAGATAACTTATTATTCTTTAAAAGGAATCACAGCCTCTTTTATTAGTGGCACAAAAAATGTAAATTCCAAGAGGATTCCAAATTTAGGAGGGATGGTTTTATCATTGTCATGGGAGACCAGTACTTTTAACACTTTTTACCTTCCGGGATCAATTCACTAGGCAGGACAAGGTAGTGGAATAAAATGAGGTTTATTTTGGTAAAACCAGAAGACACAAAATGAAACACAAAATACAGATACCCCAAAGTTAGCTCCAGCACACTCAGTTAAATGGACAAACGTAGAGAGTCCCAGAATAAGCCACAAATTTAATCACATAAATAACAGATAAATACACAAATTGGAAATGCAAACTGACTGCTTATGCAAAGTATACAGTTCTCTTTATCGCACAAGTGGGAGGGGGGGAAGAGAGATACATAGGGAAGGGAAGTGTGGGGTACAAATGAGGATATGGGGAAAGGAAAACATATAAACATATAAAGACACTGGGGTAGGGTAAGAGGGGCAACGTTTCAGGGTAGGAACCCTTTCTTCTGGCCCATTCCCTTGGGTCCAAATGAACCTCAAGGTACTTCCCTTGACTCTTGTCCTCCCTGTAAGACACACAAATGCAAGCTAAACAAAGCCACAAGATAATGCAGTCATATAAAACTGCCGTGAACAGCCACCCGCAGTAAAGGTAAGTATATAGGGATAAAGCAAACCGTCCTTATTCTCAGTGTTCACAGGCTACTGGCAAACTTCTTCTCTCTCAATGCTGCTGTGGTGGACAGGACATCCCACAAGGCATTGTATTTGTAATCACTTCCTGGATGACGTCATGACACACAATGAGACACAAAATACAGATAATACACACTTACTGGGGGTATGGGGGGAGTCTCTAGCCTCACTAGGCGCAGGACGCAAGCTTCAGAAGGCTTACCCTGTCCGCTCCACACCCAGGAACACCTACAGTACCCTTTTCGGGAGAAATACCGGGCTTTCCCCACTGACTGCAACTTGAATAAAAGTTAGAAATTGGCCGCGATCTGAGAACTTGTCCTCAGCTAAACTAGGCTTCTCTGGCAACTCGGTGCAAAGTGCTTTGCTATTCAGAGCAAAGCACTTTTGAAAAGCCGCCATTGCTTAACCGGACCAAGCCTCAAGATAGTCTGGTTCTCTGACCAGCCAGTCCCCTTACATAGACCTCACTGTCCTATGTTCAACATGGAGAAGGGGCTGGCGACCAATCAGAGAATGGATCATAATTCCCAGTGTTCGACAAACCTATACATTTGCTCGCCCACGGCGAGTGGATTTAACATCGTGGCGAGCTCCTATTGGCCCAAGCAGCACACGTGTGGTACTAGGTGGCGATTAGATTTTTTTGTTGGGCGAGTAGATTTTTTGGTGATTTGTCGACCACTGATTAATTCCAATAGCCAATCCAAGCTGGGGGCTCATCTGGCTGTACTTCAAAGGAGGGGGCATGTCGAGGAGGATCAGAAAGCCGGCGACTGGCCAATGGGAACCGGGTCTACCAAAAACAGCTTCCCTTTGCCAGCCCCATACCTCCCACTGGGTAGGCTCACCGAGTCTAGGAGAACAAAGAGTCTCCCCCGCAGGAAGCCTCTGTCTCCAGACCCGGTACTCCGCCCTTCCCCGCTCACCAAATGTCCTGACACCTCTTGACCTCCCTCTTTGATCCCACATCTCTATGCAGACATCCTGGATACTTATCGGATTACATAGTTACATAGTAGATGAGGTTGAAAAAAGACATCCATCCATCAAGTTCAACCTATGCTAAATTTAGACAACAGATACTTTATCCTATATCTATACTTATTGATCCAGAGGAAGGCAAACAAAAAACCCCATTAAGGGGAAAAATTAATTCCTTCCTGACTCCAAGAATTGGCAATCGGATTAATCCCTGGATCAACATCCTTCCCATATATACTTATTTGGTATATCCCTGTATACCTTTCCCATCTAAAAAGATGTCCAACCTTTTTTTGAACAAATCTATTGTATCTGCCATCACAGTCTCCATGGGTAATGAATTCCACATTTTAACTGCCCTTACTGTACAGTAAAGAACCCTTTCCTTTGTTGCTGGTGAACTTTCCTTCCCTCCAACCTTAAGGGATGGCCCCGAGTCCTTTGTACTGCCCATGGGATGAAAAGTTCTTTTGAAAGCTTCTTGTATTGTCCCTGAATATATTTGTATATAGTTATCAAATCCCCTCTTAGACGCCTCTTTTCTAATGTAAATAAATCTAATTTAGCTAGCTTCTCCTCATAAGTTAGAATGTCCATCCCCTTTATTAATTTTGTGGCTCTTCTCTGCACTCTCTCTAGTTCCATAATGTCTTTTCTTAGGATTGGTGCCCAAAATTGTACTCCATATTCAAGGTGTGGTCTTACTAATGCTTTGTAAAGGGGCATAATTATGTTTACTTCCCATCCATCCATTGCCCGTTTGATGCAAGATAAGATCTTGTTTACCTTTGCAGCTACTGCATGACATTGGGCACTATTGCTAAGCCTGCTGTCTACAAGAACTCGTAAATCCTTCTCCATCAAGGATTCCCCCAATATATCTCCATTTAATTTGTAAGTCACCTTTTTATTCTTGTATCCCAAATGCATAACCTTACATTTATCTGTATTAAACCTCATCTGCCATTTACCTGCCCACGTTTCCAGTCTCTCCAAGTCCTTCTGAAGAGAAATTACATCCTGCTCTGATTCTATTACCTTACACAATTTAGTATCATCAGCAAAGATAATAAACAAGTTAAAAAGCAGGAGCCCCAGTACCGATCCCTGAGGTACTCCACTCACGACTTTAGCTAAACCTGAAAAAGTTCCATTTATGACAACCCTCTGTTGTATGTCCTTTAACCAGTTTTCAATCCAGATGCATATATTATTACTGAGTCCAAATTTCTTTATTTTGTACACCAACCTTTTGTGTGAAACCGTATCAAAAGCCTTTGCAAAATCTAAGTAGACCACATCAACGGCATTACCCTGGTCTAAATTCCTACTTACCTCCTCAAAGAAACAAATCAGGTTAGTTTGGCAAGATCTATCCTTCATAAATCCATGCTGACTATTACTAATAATTTTATTTTCCATTAGGTATTCCTGAATATTATCCCGTATTAAACCTTCAAGTAGTTTCCCTACTATTGAAGTCAGGCTTACAGGTCTGTAATTCCCGGTTGTGATCTAGCTCCCTTTTTAAATATAGGCACCACATCTGCTTAACGCCAATCTTGTGGTACTGAGCCTGTGGAAATGGAGTCCTTGAATATTAAATATAATGGTTTTGCTATTACTAAGCTTAACTCCTTGAGAACTCTTGGATGTATGCCATCGGGGCCAGGTGCCTTATTAACTTTAATTTTTTCAAGTCGCTTATGAACTTCTTCCTCAGTTAACCAATTGTTCATTAATATGGAGGTTGTGGCTTCCTCCTGCGGCACTACTATTGAACTTGATTCTTCCCTGGTAAACACAGAGGCAAAGAATTTGTTTAATACCTCAGCTTTTTCCTTATCTCCAATAATCTGCCTACCCATCTCACACTGAAATGGTCCTATATTTTCTTTTCTCATTTTTTTGTTATTAAGGTACTTAAAGAATTTTTTAGGGTTGACCTAACTTTCTATTGAAATCCTTTTTTCATTATCCATTTTTGCTAATTTGATTGCCCTTTTGCAATTTTTGTTACATTCCTTATAATTCTGATACGATGTCTCTGTCCCTTCTGACTTAAAAAATCTAAACGCCTTCCTCTTCTTGTCCATTTCCTTCCCTACCTGTTTATTTAGCCACATTTGTTTTGACTTATTTCTTTTATACTTATTACCCAAGGGTATACACTGATAAGTGTGCTTTTCTAACAATGTTTTAAAGACTGCCCATTTATCTTCTACATTTCTCCCTGCAAAAACATCATCCCATTGTATTACTACTAGATTAGACCTCAGTTTATTAAAATCTGCCTTTCCAAAGTTGAAGGTCTTTGTTGAACACAAGTAATCTGTTTTTTGATAATTTATTTCAAATGAGACCATGTTATGATCACTGTTACCCAAATGTTCCAGGACTTGAATATTTGTAATTACTTCTACATTGTTTGATATGACCAAATCCAGAACTGCCCCTCTCCTGTTTGGTTCCTCAATAATTTGGGTCATATAATTGTCTTTAAGCACCCCCAAAAACCTGTTCCCTTTTGTTGTAATGCTAATCTCATTGCCCCAGTCTATTAACAGGACTGTCTGTAAAGAGATGAATATATATTTTAAAAGTACATCTTTTTACTCTAATCTGGGTTCGGGAATTCAATTGTTACACTAAGCATTGCGGGCGGGAGATACAATATTCTAAGGGGAAAATATAACGAGGACAACATGCATACGCATACGTCAGGTCTGCGGTTAAAATGGGTGGACCACTGGTATCTTTGCCCCCCAACCTTGTACACATGTTTCAAGTACATTTTCACCCAAACACCCACCCTTAAACTCCCATTCCTGAAATCCCTGGTTTATTGAACAACAGTAACAGTATGATACATACAGTGCCCCCAGATTATGGTGCTGCTAAGCTACCGTTGACCCATGGTTTTCAGGGGTAACCAGTCGGGCTTCGCCTTTATTATGAAGACTGGCTATCCCTACCGTCACAATCAGTTAAAGAGATTATGACCATGATAAAGTATGGATTTTCAGGAGAATTATGACATGGATAAGCAGTAGGCTTTTTGTTGCTCACTGGGAACAGTGTGGTGGATTAAAAATAATATTTGCTGAACTTTTATATATTCACAGTAGTTTTCAATATTTCCTATTTTTTTTCTAATTTAGGGGTAAATCCTCAAAAGTGTTTACCTGCAAATTTTTCCTGTTACGCTATCACTTTCAATCCCACAGTACTTTCTGTAGACCTGTAGGGGAATACAGAGGAATAAAGTTCTGTCCCATGACCGGTAGGAACTAGAATCACTTCATAAAGGCAACAGCCATCTTAGCTTAGGGTTTATAACCCCCACCCAGTCTGCTACTTGTTGGTTGTCAACTTTTTGTTCACAGAGCAACAGTCTGGCTATTGTTTGGTCCCTTGTGATTTGTCTTTCTTGGTTACAATCACCTTACAACTACTGTACAGTAGCTCTGCACACCTTAAAAGGTACTTTTTTTGTCTTGTTTATCCTTTGCAATTCTCGACCACTGCCTACCAATGCTTTCACATGTAGCACTGCAGATTTTGCAGATAACCTGTTTTGCCCTGTATTTCCCTTTACACATTTTGCCCTTCCTGCTTCGTTGACCTTCTCTAGCTCCCATAACGTTTTTGTGTAGCTATGCAGATTTTGCAGATTTCATTTTGGGTTTTTTTCTACTTTGGTTTGAACATTAAAACAATAAGTTTTGACTTATTCTGTCTCATATCTTTGTTGAATACACAAGTAGAGATTGACCACTCATAACATAAGCCTAAACGATATGCTTTAGCTTTTAAAGTCCCGTATTATGTTGCATATGCAATATGTAGTAAAGTCTGGGTATGAAAAACAGGAGAAAACACTGTATAGCGTGAAACGCGTGGGGGGAGAGCTTTCCCTGTCTGCCCACAGTATGTTTTTTGTTTTTTAATATGTGACCCAATAAACTTTTTTTATTTTTGTATCTTCCGGTGAGTTGATCAGTGCTTCTTTACTGGGTGGCTGTTCAACCAATCTCATTCAACCTCATTTCTCATATCTTTGGTTGTTTTCATATTCCTCTGAGGGTCACATACTGTAGTTCTTATATTTATGTACCGTTATACATAACACATATCTGCAAAGGTTTATAGCATTTCGATGTGCTCACATTTATCTGATAAATAGTGGATCGATAATATTTGAGGAGATCTTCAGACATTTATTCATGTTAGCACATTACAATTACGCTGATATTTAAGGTCATCCAAAGATTGCGTTGCCTACATCCAGACCCTGGTTATCATTGTGTAATTTCTTCAAATAGTGTACAAGAGAAAAAGGCAGGTCATAAGTGGTACCCGCATGAATGTACTGCGTGTAGGAGTAATCCATTTTTATTGTTTGTGTTATACTAACATTTAAATGGTGGAACATATACAGTAAATATCTGAAATACATCAACAGATGCATTCGAATTTGTGTTTTTTCCCCCTAGAATAAAGCATACTATGCTTTTTTTTATTAATAAAGGGAATGTAGGATATTATTATTATATTATTATGTGGTATATTATTGTATATAATATTGAGTGTATTACTGTAGGTAGCTACAATAATTATTCTAAATATGCGAACAACAGTTTTGAAGAAACAGAAGTTGGAAAAATAAAATAAAAAATAAAACATTTTAACATTATATACATTATGAATAACACACATATACTGTATATATATATATATATATATATATATATATATATATATATATATATATATATATATATATATATGTAGAGGTATCAGTACCGTGTTAGCCGAGCTTCAATAATCAAAAAAATTAAAAAATAAATAGATGATACCGTTCTGTGGCTAACGAAATGCTTTTATTTGTGCGAGCTTTCGAGATACACTGATCTTTTCTTCCGGCGATGTTACAATGAATGAGGCAAAAGGTAAACTTAAAAACAGTGCCTCTTGGAATGTTATCTGTGCTGTTCCTTCCCCCGGTGTGGATGTGTTTTATGGCTAGAGGTGTTAAATGGTTACTGAAAGCAAGTGAAGAAAGAGTGTGTATGTGTATCAGTGTGAATAAAAATGAATGGAGAGCCCACAGTATATACAGTGCTTTACACAAGGTGTGTGTGGAGTGGGACTGGATATAAATGGTGTGGGTGGACCAGTGGGGGACCGAAACGTCGTTTTTTGTGTCTTCTATCAAATATTGAAAATTCATGATTTACTTACCTGCGTGCTGTCCCTTGATGTCGAGTTGCAACCGGTATCGTATGGTCTGGTATTGCTTTATGGGATAAGCACCAAAACTTATTTACTTGCATATGGTGTGCCGGCTGTGCATTGGATTATATATATATATATATATATATATATATATATATATATATATATATATATATATATATATATATATATATATATATATATATATATACGTACACACACACAGTATATAAATAAATATAACAGCTTTTCAGTCAATTGTCCAATTACTTTTGGTCCCTTGCAAAGAGGGGGCTACATATTAAAGAGATGTAATTCCTAAACCCTTCCTCCAATTTGGATGTGAACACCCTCAAATTAAAGCTGATAGACAGCACTTTAAGCCCATATTCATTATTTAACTGTAACTGTAAAGTGAAGCACCGTCCAATCAACTTCGCTGAATTTGGCTGAATCTGAGCAGACAATATATCCCTATACACTTCAGAATTCATCCGGCTGCTTCTGTCTTCTGTCACATCATCAATAAAAACTAGTGACCCAGTGCCATTGTAAGCCATGCATACCCATGCCATCACACTACTTCCATTGTGTTTTAAAGATGATGTGGTATGCTTCTGATCATGAGCCGTCCCATGCCTTCTCCATACTTTTTTCTTCCCATCATTCTGGTACAGGTTGATCTTAGTTTCATCTGTCCAAAGAATGCTGTTGCAGACCTGGGCTGGCTTTTTCAGATATTGTTTGGCAAAGTCTAATTTGGCCTTTCTATTCTTGAGGCTTATGAATGGTTTGCACCTTGTGGTGAACCCTCTGTATTTGCTCTTGTGAAGCCTTCTCTTTATGGTAGACTTGGAAAATGATATGACTACCTTCTGGAGAGTTTTCTTCACTTGGCTGGATTTGGTGAAGGGGTTTTTCTTTACTATGGAAAAGATCCTACGATCATCCACCACTGTTGGCTTCCGTGGACGTCCAGGCCTTTTTGTGTTGCAGAGCTCACCAGTGCGTTCCTTTTTTCTCAGAATGTACCAAACTGTTGATTTGGCCACTCCTAATGTTCCTGCTATCTCTCTGATGAGTTGTATTTTTTTTTGCAGCCTAAGGATGCCCTGTTTAACTTGCATTTAGAGCTCCTTTGACCGCAAGTTGTGGGTTCACAGAAACAGCTTCCAAATGCGAATGCCACACCTGCAACCAACTCCAGACCTTTTACCTGATTAATTGATAGTGAAATAACGAAGGAATAATAGCCCACACCTCTCCATGAAACAGCTTTTGAGTCAATTGTCCAATTACTTTTGGTCCCTTGAAAAAGAGATGGCTACATATTAAAGAGATGTAATTCATAAACCCTTCCTCCAATTTGGATGTGAATACCCCCAAATTAAAGCTGTTAGACAGCACTTTAAGCCCATATTCATTATTTAACTGTAACTTGAATTTATTTTGGTACACAGCCAAAATTACAAAACATTGTATCAGTGTCCAATTATTTCCGGACCTAATTGTGTATATATGTGTATATATATATATATATATATATATATATATATATATATATATATATATATATATATATATATATATATATATATATATATATATATAAAGAAAAGAAAAAAGCGTCTAATCTTTTCTTTTTCTTTTCCATTTCTTTTTCTATACAGGTTGAGTGGGGAGGTCGTTGGGCCCTATCAGAAGGTTGCCTGTTTCCTGTTTCAGTGTTTTTGAGTTGCTGTATTGTACTTAACTTTTTGGACTCACAAGGATATTATGTTTTAAATATTGTAATTTTTTTGTTTATATATTTTTTTATTAGTATTTAATAATTTTTTTTTGGTTAAAGGCATCCACAGCACTATTTTTAATTGGTTTATATTATTTAATTTGGCTACTCATGCTGGGACATACATGTGTGATATTTAGTGGAATATATATGGCTCATTAACACATTGGTGTAGATCCACTTAAATTTTATTGTACATTACTGACTGGGCGTTGCCAGCAGCAGTCACCCAAGCACAGTCTTTTTTGTATATCTATATCTATATGTATATATATATAAACAAAAAAGAAATAAAATGTTCCAAAATAGCACTCATATGTACTCAAAATAATATAAGCATAAAATTTTTATTGAAAGCCTCACAAGTAAACATATAAGTTAAAACAGTCCCTGATGCCACCCTCTCAAAATGTCAGTGGGAAAAACCCATACAAACAGTAACATGCATGAGCAAGATGTAAAGATGGAATATAACCTCCTATAATTGAGAAAAAGGCTCTAAAATAGACCCTTCCCCCATTGAAACCAGCTGGTTCAAAGTGTGTAATGTAAATAAGAAAATGTATAATTGAATCAGATTACAGTAAAACATAGAATATGCAGCAGTATGAGGTAAAAAAGCACACAAACCCAATATGACCCTTACAATCAAGACCCCTCTACCACTGCAATCCCACTACAGCAAAGTGACACCTCTATCAGGTAACAGATGTAACAAAATGAAATAATATAACAAAAAACAAAAATGCCCATAGCTACTTCCATTGTGACAAAAATACACATTGCAATACCTATATATCTCTTGTAAAAAGGGTCATTTAGTTTAACCCTTTGTCCAAAGTATCTTAAGCCTGCTGCCACTTACAAGGCATGACCGAAGCAGGTCCTAACACTCACTTAGGTTAAAATTCTTATTTACTTGTATAATTACAGGAAGAATGATCACATTGGATGTGTCGTAACCTGGCAAAATGAAACTGACCTGCCAACTTGGAAAGTGGGGTGGGGCAAGCTTAAACCTGGGGGGGGGGGGTGGTGGAGGGGTCACTATCCTCCCATAAGCAACTGAGACCAGCTGCACACAATTAACAATATTCACAGATTCCCAACCAGCTCTGAGAAACCCCAACCATTACCACATGATATATATATATATATATATATATATATATATATATATATATATACATATAAGTGTCAAAAGGAGTGCTAGTGGGCGTGGCTAAATGTATAAAACAAAAACAAAAATGCCCAAAGCTACTTCCATTGTGACAAAAATACACAGTGCAATACCTATATATCTCTTGTAAAAAGGGTCATTTAGTTTAACGCTTTGGCCAAAGTGTCTTAAGCCTGCTGCCACTTACAAGGCAAGACCGAAGCAGGTCCTAACACTCACCTGGGTTATTTTTTGTCCCAATGGAAGTAGCTTTGGGCATTTTTGTTTTTTGTTGTATACATTTAACCATGCCCATTAGCACTCCTTTTGACACTTATATGCATATATATATTATGTGGTAATGGTTGGGGTTTCTCAGAGCTTATTGGGAATCTGTGTACATTGACAAAATGAAATTATAACAGGGAAGAGGGTCAGAGGGTGAGGGAGCTGAGCAATCAACCTCATATAACTATGCTACTGCAATGAATCAAGGCAGGTAAAATGCAAGATAAAACTATGAAACTGTTATAAAGAGAAACCTGATCAAAAATACATGGAGCAGCTCAGCAGTAAATCAGAGTAAGGCACCAGGGAGTACAGACATAGCCCCAACAATTGTTTCGCAGCCTCGCTTCATCATGGGGCTTAAAAACTGTATGGCAGAAAAATCTATTTCTATTTCTGCACCACAGCTGAGGCTTTCTCCAATGGCAGAGCGTTGCGCGGTGGTCCTGCGCATGTGTCCGATTTCTGTATTCACAGCGGAATTGCAATCAGCTGCAAGGACTAGTGCTCAGCATCATAGATGAGGGGAGGTTGAAGACCCACCTGTCAGGATGTGCTCACCACAAACGAGACGGGACCGCGGTGCTGAGGTGGGATAGGATATAACGCCACCCACAGCCACGAGGGCACGTCTTGATTGAAGAGTGGTCTGGGATTCCGGGATCGGGGTAGGAGAGGTACGGATGGTAGAGGGTGCGGAAGCCAAGTCCAGGGTTAGAGAGAGAGACATTGTCGTTTACCGTAAGCCAGAATCGGAATGCCAGAGACGAGGAGAGTCGTGATGCCGTATGCCGAGTTCGGGATGCCAGAGGTGCAGGAAGACGTAGCAGAAGCCGGTCCGGTACACGAGGGAATCTGTGAAACATAACTAGGGAGGCAGAGAGTGATGAGAACAACTGGTTCTATGCTCAGCCGACGAGTTAATGAATCTGGAGGGTATATGTAGGTATGAGGAACCAATAGCCGAGTAGCAAGGTGGGGGGGGGTGAATGGGCCAGGCTGAGACAGGGATAGGTCTAGATGAGTTCCTGGAGGAGGAGCAATAAATCCTAGAAGTATTGGTGAATTGTATTGTGGCATTGAAAAAGGGTACTCTCTCTTTAAAGGGTTGGTGAGCCCCTGTATGGCCGCGCCTCCCTGTGGCAGCGTCTGTAGCTGCGTGCACGGACCCACGCCCTGAACCGAGGGCAAAAGAGGAGAGTAGACGTGCGCGCGCGCGCATAGGAGGACCAGAGCTCGGCGCCATGGGGAAGGAGTCCCTGTGAGCCGCGGGAGGCCCAGACAGAGCCGCGGGTGAGTAAGGAGCACGCCGTGCACGGCGTGACTCCTGCTTCCTTACACCACCCCTCCGCACTCAGTCCGCGCATGCGTTTATCACGCAAAATCCCCTGTCAGTGTTTTCTCCTTCAGTTCACTCTCTCTGGCTCCACAGAATACTTGAGCTGAAAGATACTCCACCAGATGGCGCCATCCACTCTATACTTCACACTGGCATCCATAGAGTAAACATGAAGGATTCACTCCAGTTCTAACAGCGATCAGGCATTGATAATAACGTTTCTAAAAGAACAAAGACAGTTTTTAAGATACAACAAAGGAAACAAATCACTAGTGATGAACATAAAAACAGGGATATATAAACTACCCATGAATCATTCATTGTAATTCTGTTGATAACCATACATGAATAGGGGTGCACAATATATAAGCATGGATTTATTAAAGCATGAAGGGCATAAAAGATCTATAAATCAATATCGGGCACTAATGGATCTTTCAAAATCCATGACATCATGATCAGAATATATATCTTATACAATCATGGGTTCCTGGGAGAGCTTATCAAACACATAAAGAGTGGAAATTGGTTACAGGAACATAGCGTAACCTGTATATTCATTGAGACCCCCCAGCAGGAGAGTGCCAAGTTTAAAAATCCACTGGCACTCCCCCTGCAGGAGAGCTCTCTCAATGTCACCACCTCAGACACCCAGGAACACATGATCAAAAGCAAATGTCTTTAAAAGGCTAGTGTCTGAATTATGCACAGTCCTGAAATGTGGTGCCACTGTCGTAAGTTTACGACCCTTAATGAAATCCTGCTCGGCATTCTTAATATTCTGTACATGCTCGAGAACACGGAAACGAAGTTCCAGTGTCGTCATCCCTATATACAACATAGGACATGAACATCTCAAGCAATATACCACGGCCTTCGATCTGCAACCTAATGCAGAATGAATGGTATAACTGACCGTCTGTGTTGAATTCTGAAACACAGATGTAATCAACATACTGTATGTTTGCAGGCTGAGCAAGATTTACATGCCACAAATCCATGCTGTAAAGCCCTTGATAGAAAATTTGTTTGTCCACCAATGTTGTAGTGGCTTCATACCAGTTTATCCCGGAGATTATGGGCCCTACGGCTAACCATGTTAACCTCAGGCCCCAAGATTTTACTCAGATCTGGGCCTGTTCTCAGAAGATGCCAGTGCCTCTGCAAAATGTTTCTATAGCCACTTCAGCTCCTGTCATATGTAGCCACGAACCTGATAATATTTGGTTCTTCCTTCACCCGTTGTTTTGGGGTCAGAAGTGATGTCGTGGACCTTGCCTCACCTTTTCTCCTCCCTCTTCCAATGGTGGTTTAACTGTACCCCAGATGTTGAAACTGGGTGGTCATCTCATTAGCACGAGACCGGTAGGTGCTCTGTGAAGAACAATTTCTTTTTAATCTTGTGAATTCACCTACCGGGATTCCCCTGATTTGATGAAAGGGGTGACAGCTCTGTGCATGAAGGATGGAATTTGTAGCAGTCTTTTTGCGATGTATATTAGTCTCAATGTAACCATCCTTATTAACAGATATCCTGATCTCCAGGAATTCTACTGACTCAGGGCTAAAGCAGTTGTAAGTTTGATATTAAGAGTTGAAACAGAAGAGAGATCCTGGTCACTGCAAAGGCTCCCCACGCTCTGATTGGCTCTAGTACCATGTGACAGGCTTTCAATGATGTCACATCCGTTCTCCCCCAAGCCTCTGTCACATGGCATACTAGAGCCAATCAGAGTAGGGATGGAGTTCCCACGCACTGATTGGCTACCGTACCATGTGAGGACGGCCATGTTTCTTTTCATGACGTCATCTTAAAGGCAATTAAAGCAAAGCCATTCTGATTGGCTGTGCTTTCATTGCCTTTAAGTGACGTCATCATTTTTTTTTCTCGGCCTAAACACATGGTTTTCACGGCCCAATCAGGGCCGTGGGAACCATGACGAAAATGTGACGTCATAGGCCTTTAAAAGCCTATGTCGTCTCATTTTGAAGCCAGCCGCCGAGGAGGAAGGACCTCCTACAGAAGAAGAAGGCCAGGGCGTGGCCGAAGATGAGAAAAAGACCCCGGAAGAAGATAGAAGAAAGAAAAATACAGATGAAGATGGATTACACATAGAAGACCCGTGGATTGATTTGGATTTTTAGTTTCATGTTTATTTATTTATGGTTTTTTATTTTATGGGTTCCTGTGCCTGGTGGTTTTGTACGTGAGTAACCAGTTCAACGGGAGTCGGTGGGGGCAAGTAATGGTAAGTGAACTAAAGAAATGTATTTTATTTAACTTGTTAATTTTTTTAAAAGCTTTTTTTACATGTGTATTTTTTTTGTTGGCACCGTGGACCCGTAGTCTGTGGGGATGAAGCGGTGGCCTCACATCTGTGGGGGCACCGCCGACCCATAGGTGTGGGGATGAAGATGTGTGGTCCCACTTCTGTGGGGGCACCGCGGACCCGTAGTGGGCACTCGTGAGTTCCCCAGACCCCCGTGGGAACCACCCGAGGCCCCGCAGACACCTGTGGGTCTGACCCGGGGCTCCCAGACATCCTTGGGCCTACCGTGGGGACCCAATTGTGGCCCACGGTGACCCAAGGAGACCACCTGGGGGCCATGATGCTGGCGGGACCCACCAGCAGGCCTCCAGAACCTGTTTGAAAAGGGCTGCTGGTACCCTGTAGGTCTGTCAGGTGCCCTGCCAGCCCACCGGGGACTCGCGTGGGGCTGCGTTATGAACCCTGTATGTTAAAGGATAAATCTTGTATTTATGGGGGGGCACAGGGGGTGGGTAATGTATTTAATAAATATAATGATGTTTATTATGTGTCACTGTATTGCTTTTATTGTGGGTACTGGGGGTGGGGGGGGTCCCCCAATGGTATGTGGGTAGGCCTCCCTTGTGGGTAGTGGGTGAGGGTGGTTAAGCCTCACGGGGTGGGGGCTTAGTGTGGGAGGGTATGTAGGCATCCTGAGTGGTGGATACAAAAGAGATGGGGGAGCACAATGGTCGGAAACAGGCACTCCCCCATCTCTTTTGTATTCATTAACTATAAGGGTCCTGGATAGATCCTGCTGGGGTTCCGAGTCACAAGAGGATACCACCCGAAAACCATTTACAGGCAGTATTACACCATTCTTTTTATACTTCTGCACATTAGATATAACAAAGAGAGATAGCGCCCGGGTACCTTCGCAAACATCCTGAGTGGTGGGTGAGGGTGGGTTAACCCCATAACGACTGTAGCGGTTAATAACCGCTATGGTGATTAAGGGGTTAGGGGACATTACTTTGGATGTTTTCATTGTTGTGTCTGTTTTGCAGCAGCGGAGGGGGCATGGGCAGGATGAAGATGAGGATGGCCTTCATCATGGCAGCCGGACATGGGTGGTGAGTACTATATATAGTTAATGTATTTATTGCTGTTTATGTATTTAAAATGGGCACATTCACTATTATCCCTTTGTGGATAATAATAATTGTGGCCATTACTATACTGTATGTGTTAAGGGGGGGGGGGGGATATTTCTTTATAAGTATGTATGTGTTTAGACGTTAATTTATGGGGGGCACATAATTGGTACTGCAGGCCTGCGGGTAACACCCGAGGGCCCCCGCCGGCCTATAGTATCATTGATGTGCATATATGTGTATGTTAGGAGTTGTTGGGGTTATATATATATTATTAATTTATTTATATAGAGGTATTTATTTATTTATTGTGGGGCTGGTGTGTGTGATTATTTTTTATTGTGGGTAGTGGGTGTGGGTGAAGGGGGTATTAGCCCCAACGGGGTTGTTTAGGGCTTGCGGGTGGGTAGCTGGAGGGCTTAACCCCTTCATGACCGTAGCGGTATTAACTGCTACGGTCGTGAAGGGGTTAAGTGCACCCGCAACCCCCCCCCCGCAAGCCCTAAACTCACACCCAGGGCCAAATACCCCCTTCACCCATACCCGCTACCCACAATAAAGCTGGCACGGTGGGTTAACCCCTTCATTGCCTTAGCGGTTAGCCGCTAAGGTAATGAAGTGGGCTGTACATGCATTTTTCCTGCCTCGGATGCATGCCGGGGGGGGCATTAGTCACAGGCAGGAAAAAGGGCTGATTTTTTTCTAAGTGTCACCCTTGCCGATGCTTCTCCTCCAGCAAGTTGCCAACTTTAGTTAGCGGGCTGGATTCCCGATAAACTCTCCATTCTGGAGTGCCGATCATCACCGAAGAGCTGATCGTGGCTACCTGAATTCAGCCGGGTTCAAAAAGTGCCGATAAGTGGCTGCCGATAATTTTTTATCGGGAAGAAAAGTTGCCGATAATTCCCACTTATCGGCGCTTACTGAATCGGGAGGGCAAAAAATGCCGAAAAAAGCCTTATCGGCGCTTACTGCATAGAGCCCTATATGAGGCCAACTACCCCAGTCTCATTGGAAAGCTTAAGAACAGTCTGGCTCAATTGTCAAAAATTCCAATCTCTTGAATAGGAAGAATTAACTCTGTTAAAATGAACTTGTTACCTAAAATATTATCTCTTTCGCACTTTAACTATCCCAATAAAAAAAAAGATGTCACACATCTCCAACAACACATGACAAAATGTATTTGAAATGGTAAAAAAACAAAGGTATGATATAAAATTATTATACGTTCACCCGGTTTTAGAGGTCTATCGGTACCATATCTTTACTCATATTACAAGGCAGCACAAGTGAGACAACTGACACTGTGGCATCTGGAAAGAGGGGAATGGGTTTGGGTGGACATTGTGGCAGAAGATACTACCCCCTATCACTAGCACCTCTATTATGGCTTCCAGCCAACTCCAGACCGGAGGCTTTGGCATTGAACCTGATGATCTCCCACTCTTCGAATATATGGGACATAAATTAAAACACACTTACCCTAAAATGCTCAAACATGACCCCAATATTTGTAAATCCAGATTTCAAACCTGGATACTCAGGACAAAGCTTCCAATGGTGCGGGCATACTTAGAGTAGGGGAGTTCCTGCTGGATACCACAATTTTAAACATTCAACCCATTTAAGGAGAGCTAATGTGCACCTGAAGGGGAGCTATTTAGATATCACCAGTCCATTGAAGATGGGCTGGATATAACTTCTGTATCAATATAGAATCCCAAGTGGTGCAGACTCAAAAACTCATTTTATGAGACAATGGGAGGCAGACATAGGCGAGGTCCTGGAGATGGAGGAATGGTAACATATTTGGGAAGAGCTGGCAGCAGCCTCGATCAATGTGATTACCAAGGAAAATGGATACATGTGTTGCCCCCTTGCTATAATTAGGCCACTTTTAGCATGTAGGCTATGGCAGTTGCTGGCAGTGTTAGGGTTAAACCCCTTGCACATAGGGTCCCACCCTATAGAGGGGTTCTGTTCTGTGCTGGTTCAGTGAGTCTAGGTGCAAGGCACAGGTCACAGAGGTTCCCTTGCTACAGGGAACAGAGCTATAGCCCAGATTTAAGTAGGGATCTGGGCCTGAGCTTGCTCCATTCCTATCAAGGGTTAAGTTTAGTTCTGGCAGGAATTGCAGGCAAAGGGGGTACTGCTGCCTTAGAGAAATGCTGACAACCAGTCCTGTATATGCTGTTGTCTTGTTCAATAAAGCAAGCATCCTGTTAAAAGTTCCTGGCGCCCTGTTCTTCTTATTCTACTCCTCACTACTAACCTGGCCTACAGTAGATCCTCAGAGAAGCCTGAGACTAGAGGTAAAAACTGACTGAGCTACACTACACTGAAGCAGATAGAAACCCTGTCAGCAGTGCAAAGAGAGACTGATATGTGTTTGCCCCTCATGTTTACACAAAATATATTAAACACCCTCCTCACTATGCTTTAGAGGCTGCGGGGGTGAGGGAATAACGTACCACATATGGTGGAGATGCCCTGAGGTGCAATCCCTTTGTAAAAAGACCTATGACCTCATATATGACATGATATGCCTAAGAATTGTTTCAAACCCTTGTCAAGCCCTGCTTAATAAACCCCAAGAAGATATACCAAATACAGCCCTTAATCTTAAGCTAATTAAACTTATCCTAACAGCAACTAGATGCTGTATTGCAGCCTCTTGTCGACTAAAATATGTACTGTAACTATATTAGAGGTAGAAAAAGACTATGGTGGACACTCCTTATGGAAAAACATACAGCTTATTTCATGTTTACACGAAGTTGCTCCTGAAATGTACCTACTATAACCCCCTTTGTTTTGATTTTTTGTCTTTCTGTATCTTCACAATGATATGTATTATTATTGTCTTTAAACGTCCCCCCACCCAAGGTAACATTATCTATTGTTACAGTTTGCTGCTCAAACTGCTGGGAATTTTGACAACAATTTATCACAAACAGGAAAGTGTTACAAGGATCTTGCATTGCTGAGAAAGTGTTTAAAACCTTCTATAGACATCAAATGATTGTTAGAATATTAAAATTCATTAAAATAGCATTAAGAGTTTAATTTTTTGTAAAGGTTGTAAGTATTATCTAATACTATAGAACTGATTGCTTATTAAAATAAACACACATGTACAGTACTGTACAATATTGCTTGGATACGCCTTTAAATTGCCACATATTTTTTCAGCTACTGCTGTATACTATATTCCCATGCCACAGCAAATTGTTTTTTTTTCTTTCCTGCAGCAGTTTGTGAGAAGATGAGTTTGCATAAAACTGTATTGTGATAACCCAAAAATAATATCACATCTATCACTAGGTAGAGGTATACTTTTTATTGATCACTGTTACTGTGAGTGGAGTTTTAATAAGAATCGTAAACAGTGATACAATATATACAAAGTGGCTAGTAGTTTTCACCCAACACACAATATTTCTAAAAAGATTTTCTTTTCTACCTGCAATAAATGAAAGATACTCTTGATGGCAGCAGCATTCTTATCATCATCGGAAATTAAATACATTTTTTCAGTAATCAAGTTTGCAGCATTTGTGTGCACTGTGCAGCTCTACAAACTTCTACAAAATCTCCATTGTGAAAATAATACTATGTTTTTACTGTACATACAGCTAGATGTAAATGTGATATTATTGGACTTGTTCTAATGAGAAATGTTGATTAGCGGGGATAAATTATTCAACTAAATTGAGAACAAATATTGGTAAATATGTTATGGATATTTAGTGTATAAGACATTTATGAGTATCCTTATTCAATGCTTTGTAAGCGTCTTTATTCTACTGATGCATGAAATGTTGTGCCCGACTTCAGAAATCCAAACACCTCAAACTTCTGTGACTCAGACTACATTAGTAGATTTGAGTTAAAGTCAGTTAAAATAAAGTCAGTACTAATTTAGGTAACCTGATGTTATTTGCCCTGATTTGACAGAGCTTAGTGCATCTTGGCTTGTGTCTCTCCCTGCCATCCTACTCTCTTTAGTCCTTGGTTTGGATTTGCTGGCCAGGCCTGAACTAGAAACGAGGCAAAATCTTGTTTTCTTTTCCCACTCATCTCAGATCTCACTGCATTTCCCCCTTCCTATAAAGTCACCCCTCCCTTCCTCTGTCACCATTTCCTGTCAGCAAAAAAGATGAGTTGGAGTGTGCTAGGAGAGAGTAGGATGGCAGGGAGAGACACAAGCCAAGATGCACTAAGCTCCGTCAAATCAGGGCAAATAACATCAGGTTACCTAAATTAGTACTGACTTTATTTTAACTGACTTTAACTCAAATCTACTAATGTAATTATATGCAAAAACAGTGGCAGTCGTTTAACTCATTAGCATAGGATTAAAGCAGCATACATAAATCAGTTCTGTAGTATTAGATAATACTGACTGCATTTTTTTTAAACTCCTAATGCCATTTTTAATTATGTTTTTAATGTCCAGAAAATCTTTGGTTGCTGCAGCAACCATTTAGAAAGTCATACTGTATCCACTTCCTCTTTTCAAACAGACTCTGACACACACCTTTTTGAGCTCTGCTTTTTGGTAACAAAGTATCACAAACAGATCTACTGTATTGCTGTGTTCCAAACAGCAGACTGACTCTTACTCTGAAATCTGTAACAATAACATGTTACACGTAGTAGTATAATGTTACATATCAGCTGCAGCCTTTCACAGACCACAGCGCTAAGTTAGAAGGCAGCCATTTCATTAGGCACACAATGAGGATTTTGACAGATTTATAACAGGCGCACCAAACGATTGCCAGCTTAGGTAAGAATGTATAATTATACATTGTCACATGCTCACAAATAAAAATAAGAAGAAAAAAAAGGGGGGGATATAGTATTCCTGATTTAACATCAGGTTAATTTACATTGCCCTGCGTTAGCTTCAAATAACATGACGTTAATTCATTTATTGCCTAAAGGTTACGTGAGCTCCTTCAGACCCTGAAGTATGGATTTTGCAGGAGAGCAAAGAGGAGAGCGAGAATATGTATGTGTGTACTGTATGTGTGTGTGTGTGTGTGTGTGTGTGTGTGTGTGTGTGTGTGTGTGTGTGTGTGTGTGTGTGTGTGTGTGTGTGTGTGTGTGTATGTATGTATGTATGTATGTATATATTTTGTTTTTATATGTGTGCTGTATATATATATATAAAACCCACTAAGCGCATACCTTGTCCACTATGGCCATTTAATAGATGACATTCTTATAATTTCAGACATGAATTTTGGCAATTTTAATGATTTATTTTCCCATTTGAATTCCAGTTCCTTGGGTTTGGTATTTACTTATATTGTTGATCCCAGCCAAATTGGTTTCCTTGATTTTTTATTGCTTAGAGTCAATTCCAATTTTGGCATACAGACTGATATACATATACTGTAAAATCAGTAGAGACTAATGGATACAGTATACTGTACACAAACGGCAGGCAATCACCGTTGTAGATGGCTCAACAATATCAGTCAGTTTCATCGACAGACCTAATTGCTCTTTAGATCATGATTTTTATACTCAAGACAATTGTTGAAGCAGAAATGCATTAAAAAGGTACATAATCCGAGTATCATCGACGATTCCTTCAGCACAAAAGCAAAATTGGATAAGAGTGCACTGTTCGAGAAATCCAAAATTAAGAGAATTAATAAATCCCCTAAGGTTATTGGCTCTATAAATGTTTGGACAGTTTTTTCGACTCGTTACAGTCAATCTTCCAAGGTGGTAGAGGCAATTTTAAATAAACATTGGAATATTCTTGCAGGCGATCCAATATTAGGAGATCATAAAAGTAAAGCTTATCTATTATTTAGAGAAGAGCTAATAATTGCAAAAATATTCTGGCCCCAACAAAATTAAAATCCTTACAGGGTTCTATTCCCATGGTGGGTGCTAAGCTTTCTGGTAATTTTCGTTGTAATAGAGGAAGATATATCACCTGCACACATTTAGAGGTTACAAAGAATTTTCAATCTTTTTCAAATTTTGAGTCTTTTAATGTCAAGGCCTTCATTAACTGCCTTACTATTTTTGTTGTAAATGTGTTGACATGCAGTTGTGGTCTCCAAAATGTTGGGCATACCACTGGCCCACAATGCTCAATGTCTTTTTGACCATAGGAGAAACATCAAGAATTGCATTTCTAGATATACAGTAGTGTTCCTAAACACTTTATAACTTGCCACGATTAAAATCCAGATAGAATCAAAATTATGGGACTTGAACATATCCCACCCTCTATTTTAGATGGGGATAGAGTCAGGCTACTTTGTCGCAAATAAACTTTTTAGATTTTTAAATTCAATTGTTTATATCCATTTGGTTTAAAAATGATAATGTAGACACCAGTACTTTGGTTCAATGACCTCCTTGATTTATTCTCATGCTCTCTCTACTACATTTATTCCACTTTTAACATGTTTCTATTTTATTTTATATATTTTTTATTGTCTTTATGTATTATGTATAAAATTATTTACATATGTTATTGTTTCTATTTATTTTTGGAAAGGATGTGACATCCAAAGGTGTTGTGGTGTTTTCAATTGTTTATTTCTGTTACTTTTTTATGGTTTGCTTTTTAAATGTGGTTTATTTTTGGTCTTTTGATTTTTAATAATGGTGTTTATTTGGAGTTTTCTTTTATTTATTGATTTTTTGGTGTTTTAATTGCTATATCAGGTGTTTATTTGATAGTTGAATAATTGATTGCTGGTAATTTTGTGGTGTTTACTTGTTCATTTGGTGGTTGTTTTTATTGCATTGGATATTGTTGGTGGTTGCTTATTTTTTAGGTTGACCATTGACTGCATCATGTTAAATAATGCCAATATGATATGGAATATGGAATAACTCCAGAGATCTAGAATCAAAGTCAGTCAAAGTGGAACAATTTTGTCGCAAATGTAGAAATTATGCACAAGGAATACCATTGAATAGATTGCGGTGGTGACAACTGTCAGCATATAATAATGTGTTACAAGAGTTAGGTTTCCTGTAATTGTCTGTGTAGACCTTCATGTCCAAATCCACATATAGATCCAGCCACGAGTATCCCAACAATTGCCTTGGAAAATCTGGGGCAATCTCCCAGTAATGCTGCAACATTTCTGTGACATTTCTGCAGACACACTAATGGCCCATCGTATTAACACAACGGGGTCCCTGTCAGTCCCATTCAAACTGAGTGGGAGTCAAACTAAGCGGGGGTCCATGACAGTCTCATTCAGTTTGAAAGGGACTGCCAGAGACCCCCGCTGTGTTAATCCGATGGGCCATTAGTCTGTCTGCAGAAATGTCACAGAAATGTTGCAGCATTACTGGGAGATTGTCTCAGATTTTCCAAGGTAAGTATTAGGATACTCGTGGCTGCATCTGTAATGAGAGAGCTCTAAGAAGTGAAAGTGATAGTGGTGATAGTGATGTGTGAGAGTGAGATTGAAGTGATTGGTGTTGAGAGTGTCAAACAAAGAATGTAATTGTACAATAGCGCCATTCCAAATGATCAAAGATCATCTATGTATTGGTGATATGAAATGATGAGAAGCCTGAAGGGGTTAGTATCTCCAAACACGTGGGACTGTTCCCACCAACCCATGAATAGGCTGGCATAAGAGGGTGCAAAGCATGTTCCCATTGTGGCCCCACGTGTTTGGAGATAGAACTCGCCCTCAAACACAAAATTATTATGTGTAAGGAGAAATGAAATATTGTCTAAAATAAATATAATGTGTGCAGGTGAAAGTGTAGAGAAATGTTCTAAATAGTGTCGTGCAGCAGTGATAATGTGATGATGTGATATGACAGTGTAAAGTGTAGAAATGTCTAATGTCACCCATAGATAACCAGTTACCCTTGTGAAATTATTGAATAATGATAATACATGTGAAGTGTCGAGAATATAAGATGATAATCGAGAAACTAGTGCCATAAAAATTGATCTATGTAAATTGATAAATGTTCACCCAGGAGCCCAATGCTGGAAACAACGGGCCTCCCTGGCGGTGAAGTGAAGGATTTGTGAATTTTGGGGAGGAGATAGAATATAAGAATAATAGGGTGAATGCAGTGTAGATATTCAAGTTCGTTAATTGAGAGAACCTGAAGTTCCCTACCCATATCCAAAAGGCCAAATAATTAATTAAAAAATGAATTGGTAGGATTCGATTTTAGTGCGGTATAGGAGTGATGATCACTTAATTTTTGGTAAACTTTTTGGGTGTAATAGTCACAACAGCTCCACCATCTGTATTTTTTATGACGATGGAGAGATTGTCTCATGCTTTTCATGGCATTCCGTTGGTCTGAGGTGAGATTAGTAGAATGTAATCTCATATCTTTGGTTGTAGAGAAACCTTGTGAAAGAAGTATCAAATCCCTTTGAACTGCAGATTGAAAAACATCAATAGCATGGCCACTGAGAAAATTAAGACAAAATGAGGACTTCTTTTTTATCCCGGAATCAGTTCTGCCTATTACGGTCTATGTTACTGTAGATCACGTGAATTCAATGATCAATTGAGTAATTCAGTTAGATCCTGTATATGACAGTGGTCTTTAAAAGAAAATTGTCCCCTAATATTGAACAAAGGAACTGTGTCTGGTGTACTCATGTCCTGTGATGTAGAACTTCTCCTGTTGAAGATATCAAATGCATTTTCCTTCTGTTTGAAAAAACGTTTCAAAGTAATTTTTCTCGCGAATTTATATAAATCTACTATTGATGTTAAAATCCGCTGCATCACTCTGCATTAACATTGCGGAGTTATCGGCACCGCATACCGGGGCCTGTATCTCAGAAAGCAGGGGGTCCCGAGGCTGAAATCAACTTTGTTCGGCTCAGAAGACCCCTGTTCATGCTCACTATAAATATAAATAACATGTAAACAGCTTCATTACCTTAGCAGCAATCCGATTGGATAATGATTTTTTTTGTTGGGGGAGGGGGGGTTGATAATAGTTTATGGGGGCAGGGGTTCTTCTGAGCTGAACAAAATTGATTTGAGCCACGGGGACCCCTACTTGTCGAGATACAGACCCCGTTATGGAGTGACGGTATCTACTTCAATGCTAAAATCCCACGTTCATGTGACCCACAGGACTTTACCATTTCGGCACCCCATAACAGGGCCTGCAACTCGGGAAGTAGGGGGTCCACAGACCTGAAATAAATGCAGTTCAGCTCTGGAGACCCCCTGCTACAATACTTTAGTATAAAAATTAAATAAAACCTGCACGATCGCATGTTAGAGGCACGCAGGTAGAGTGATTGATTTAATCTCTTACTGCTTTTCTCTTACAGACAGGCAGACCCTGGTAGGATTAACATAGCAGGGACCCCTGCTGTGTTAATCCGATGGGCCATTTAGTCTGCAGAGGACAATCTCGGACCACCTCACACTATAAGGTATGTATACAGAAACAGGTTCTGAGTATCGGTGCTCTGTGAGTCCAGGACACATATAGGATAATAAAATCCTGAGTAATATGCAATTGAATATAGGACAGGCTCTGATGAATGTCCGGTGAAACCCTAATACCGAGTACATAAATGTTCCTATTGAGGTATGATGAACTAACAGTTCATGTGATAATGACAGGCAGTGGCTGAATGTATAATCCTGTCAAAATATATCACTAGAACAGTCCCTCTGGAATAGCACTAGCATGAAGGTCACCGTATCCATATAAAGGGATTTACTCACATAGTCGGCAGCCCATCCTGTGTGTGTTCGTCACGCCTTAGGTAGCAGGGAAGATAATCTGGAGGATAAAAGCGGAGCACAACCATGGAAAAAAGGGAGGGCTAAACACACGTGATGAGGTTAAAATATATATATATATAGCTTTAATCCATGGTATGCAGGGAGCACCAATCAAGTACTCTGACGCGTTTCGGGCGGGACACCCTTTGTCAAAGAGTACTTGATTGGTGTTCCCTGCATACCATGGATTAAAGCTATATATTTTTTGACCTCATCACGTGTGTTTAGCCCCCTATTTTTAACGGTTGTGCTCCGCTTTTATCCTCCGGATTATCTTCGCCACCACACACTATAGTGCGTGTTTTAACCCAAGAAATGGTCGGATAACGGTCAATGCATCTGTAGGTTTCTGTAGCATCATTGTATTGTTTTGTATGTCTTTATTTATATAGCACCATTAATTTACTGTATATAGCGCCATTATTTATATAGCGCTTCACAGTAGTAATACACGTGACAATCATATAAATAGCAAATAATACAAATAACAGATCATGGGAATAAGTGCTTCAGACATAAAAGTAACATTTCAGAAGAGAAGTCCCTGCTCCGAAGAGCTAACAATCTAATTGGTATGTAGGAAGAACGTACAGAGACAGTAGGAGGGTATTCTGGTAAGTGCGTCTGCAGGGGGCCAAGCGTTATGTATCATGTGTATAGTATTAGCCACGGTTTTACTCAAATGCTTCTTTAAGCAAATGTGTCTTAAGGTGGGTCTTTAAGGTGGATAGAGACGGTGCTAGTTGGGTAGTGAGGGGAAGGGCATTCCAGATATGTGGGGCAGTCAGAAAGGTTTAATGGGGGAGAGGGCAAAAGTTGGGATGGTGCATGGTGAGAAATTAGGGCTGAGATGTAAGTATGGGCAGAAGGGTGTTAAGCTTTCGAAGTGAGGAGGAGAATTGAGTGTAAGTTGGTGGATTTGATAGGAAGCCAGGAGAGTGAATTCAGCAGGGGAGACGCTGAGACAGTTTTTAGAAAGTGTAGAGTGATTCTGGCAGTAGCGTTTAGGATACAGGTAAGAGAGACAGGTGAGAGGCAGGAAGGTTGGACAGCAGGAGGTTGCAGTAATCGAGATGGGAGAGAATGAGTCAGAGTTGTACTAGTCGTACAACAGAGGAAATGGAGTATCTCTGTCATATTGTGGAGGAAAAAGCGACAGGTTTTAGATACATTTTGAATGTGAGAGGCGATTGTGGGAGAGGAGTCGAGTGTGACCCCTAGGCGGCATGCTAGGGTTACTGGGTGAATGATGATACTTCCAACAGTAATGTGGAAGGAGTTAATATGGCAAGGTTTAGGAGGAAGTATAAGGAGCTCTGTTTTTGCATGTTAAGTAAAAGTCGGCTGAGGGCCATCCAGGATGATATCGCAGAGAGGCATTCAGAAACTTTTGTCTGTACAGCAGGTTTAAGGTCAGGGATTGAAAAATAGATTTGTGTGTTGTCAGCATAGAGGTGATATTTAAACACAAGAGATATGATTAGGTCACCTAGAGAAAGTGTGTACAGAGAAAAGAGAAGAGGTCCCAGGACAGAGCCCTGGGGTACCCCCACAGAGAGATCGATAGAGGAGGAGGAGGTGTTAGCAGAAGAGACACTGAAAGTACGATTGGAGAGGTAAGAGGAGATCCAGGATAGAGCTTTGTTATGAATACCAAAAGTATGGAGAATGTGAAGGAGAAGATGGTAGTCCATGGTATCAAATGCTTCAGAGAGGTTGAGTAATATGAGCAGAGTGTAATGACTTCTGTCTTTGGCAGCATGGAGGTCATCAATTATTTTAGTAAGGGCTGTTTCAGTCGAATGAACAGTATGGAAGCTAGATTGTAGAGGGTATAGGAGAGAATAGATGTTAAGAAAGTGGAGCAAGCAAGAGAATACAAGATGTTCAAGGAGTTTAGAGGCAAAAGGCAGGAGGGAGACAGGTCAATAGTTAGAAAGACAGGGTAAAGCTTGCTGCTTTTGAGTAATGGTATAACTGTTGCATGTTTGAAGGAGGAGGGAAAGGTTCCAGAGTAGCGGGAGGAGCTAAAAATGTGTGTGAGCATAGGGATTATAGTAGGAGCATGAGGTTTTAGGAGATGGAGGGAATGGGGTCAAGAGGGCAAGTGGTAGAGGGAGAAGACGAGACACATCCTCTTCTGAGACAGCAGAAAAAGAGTCAAGGAAGGCAGGGGGAGAATTAGGAAGCGGTGTAGGATGGGAGGAAGAAACAAAGGGTATGTTCTGAAGAATGGAATCCACTTTTTCATTAAAGTCTGGAGGTGAGATGGGGGAAGAAGAAGAGGCAGCTGAGGGTGGTTTGAGTAGAGAGTAGACAAGAGATAGGGGAACGGACCCCTCGGGATACCGTGGCTACCAAAACCGTGGTGGTTCTAATTATGCAAGTCCATGGCAGCAAGAGGTGGACA
The DNA here is from genome assembly GCF_040206685.1 of Ascaphus truei. Lineage (NCBI taxonomy): Eukaryota > Metazoa > Chordata > Amphibia > Anura > Ascaphidae > Ascaphus > Ascaphus truei. The sequence goes on along the minus strand of NC_134485.1, from coordinate 71,341,077 downwards.
TCCTTTGAGTTGTAAAGACAATAGGCAACCAAGATATAGCCGTGCAGACTAAGACAGGGCGGGGGGCTTTGGACCGGGGGAAATACCCGCGGGCACGTCCAGGGAAATGCCCGAAAATAAGTCCCTTTAACCGGTAGCAGGACGCCTCACCCACGCCCTGTGTCCCGGTATAGACCCAGCGGTCAGTACTCACGACTCCTTGTGTGATCTGCCGAAGTGCTGGTTACGAGGTTGCCCAGCGGTCTGCTGTGTAGTGGTGTCCTTGTGTGCTCCAGCCGGAAGTAGAAGAGATGAGTGAAAAAACGAGTGACGCTGCGGTCACGACTCCTCTAAACAGCCAAACGCATGTAGAAAAATAAAAAAACTTTATTGATCAAACAAGTGAACAGCCATAGTCATCCTCTGACGCGTTTCGTCCGGGTCACGGACTTTTTCAAAGAGTAACTCCCTATGCCTGGGATGATCTCTATATAGGGTGTACTGCATTATGATTGGTCATAATGACGTGGAGAGTAAAACCTCTCACCTGCAGAATAATGTGTATTAGCTAATTTTATACACACCCATACCGAGACCATCACATATTAGACACAAAACAAAATGTGAAAATACATAAATAATCCCAAAGAAAACGTTTAAAAAATAATTAAAAAACAAGAGTTAAAAACAAAGACTGCTGATTCATCACGGTAGATATTGCATAAGAAAAAATACATGTTAGGAAAGCATATACAATATATATATATGAACTTCTGATATATGCATATGATTTTAAATATACTCCAACTCACTACATTGAATAATAGGTACCTCTTGAGAAGTAATAAGATAACATGATAATCGTTAAACTGTAACAACATGTAAGGACTTAAATGTAGTCCAACTCCCCACATTAAATGGTAAGTGATTTACATTTAGAATATTGAATGACATGATAATCAATAGACCATAATAACAAAATGTAAATATTGTCGCATAAATACCCTTACTGATAAAAAAGTATACAGAGGCATACAACATCAAAGGTTCCCTTAAGCCATCCCGCAGGATAAGACAGAGAGATATAAATATACCCTGGAGGATATTCACAGGGATGTATATGGGATTGATGACTATGTCAGGAAATGTTTTAACTCCCATTCCTGATTTATACCTGATGGAAAAAGGGTACCCAAGGAGTAAATCCAGAACATTTCACGTTCTGTCTCCCCCTCTGATGTGGCTAGGGATATGTTCTAAAGCTGCATATGTAAAATTTGTGATTCCCCCTCTTGAACACGAGGAAAAATGTCTAGGTACAGGATGTACCAAATCCTTCTTTTTTATTAGTCTGACATGTTCTGCAATACGTACTTTCAAGGGTCTAATCGTACGCCCGATATACCGCTGGTCACATCCACAGAACAAAATGTAAATGACAAAACTGGAATTACAGTTTATAAAGCTGTTTACATAGAAACTCTTTTTACCAACATTAATTGATTTCATCGGTTTAACATATCTGCACATGGAGCAAACACCACAAGAGAAAAAACCTTTTGGTATTCCCTGTATACATGCCTTTCCTGATTGTGATTTAAACAGACTAGGCGACAAATGTGTCGCTATGGTTGGAGACTTGCGAAAAACAAAACGGGGTCCATCTTGTACATATTCCTTAATATCTTTGTCCAATGACAGGGTCCGCCAGTGTTTTTTGAAAATATCGCATATAAGATGTGATTGGCGATTATAAGTAGATATAAATAAAGGACTTTTATTCCCGTCATTGGAAGAAGACCGTGGAGTGGCCCCATGTCCAGAATGTTTGATTTTCCTAATTAATGTGGATCTTTCAGCGAGATTTGCTGACTCGAATGCCGTTTTCATATCGCTATCCTTGTAACCTCTAGCTGAAAAACGTTCAGCTAAAATTTTTGATTGTGTCAGAAAGCTATCATGATTTGAGCACAATCTCCTAAGCCTGAGGAACTGTGCTTTAGGGATGCTTTTGATGAGTGAACGAGGATGATTACTCTGAGCTGACAACAAGGTATTTCGAGAGTTTGGCTTACGGAAAATGTCCGTTTGTATACTCATGTCATGGTCGATATACAGGAGGAGGTCTAGATAGTGGATGTGATTGATGTTATGATCATATGTGAACTTAATGTTTAAATCATTCTCATTGAGAATCTGGATAAATGATATGAGAGATGACTCATCACCTTCCCATATCATTATCAGGTCATCAATAAACCTCTTGAAGAACTTAATATTTGAACGGTAAGAATTATTACAGTGATAAATGTGTTGTGCTTCCCAAAAACCCATAAATAAATTTGCGTATGAAGGTGCAAAACTCGTGCCCATAGCAGTGCCTAATTTCTGTAAATAAAATAGTGAGTCAAACATAAAATAATTGTGAGTTAATAAAAAGGAAATAGCTTCTAATATAAAAGTGCAATGTGAGGTTGATAACGTGGATAAACTCAAAAAGTGATCAATGGCGCGAAGGCCGTGCTCGTGTTTAATGATAGAATATAATGAAACAACGTCTAGTGTGACCCACCTATAATGTGATTTCCAGACCACATCCTGTAGATCGACCATGAGATGCATGGAATCTTTTATAAAAGATGGCAAACTAAGTACCATAGGTTGCAGAAAGCTGTCCACATACCGCGATAAACCATCTCCCAAAGATCCAATGCTCGCCACAATTGGACGACCAGGAGGGTCCTGTAGCGATTTATGGATCTTCGGGAGATGGTGAAATATCGGAATCACGGGATGTGGACAGCGTAAAAAGTCAATCTCCTTTTTATTTAGAACACATAAGATCTTGCCAAACTCAATCAATTCCTCAAGCTGTGTGTTAAACACTATTGTGGGATCTTTTTTAAGCGGAAGATAATTGTCTGTGTCCCCCAGTTGTCTAATCGCTTCACCCTTATACTGTTCTGCAGATAGAACTACAAGGGCCCCTCCCTTGTCTGCTGATTTAAAGACAATATCTTGTCTTTTTTTAAGTGAATTTAATTGTTGGGATTCAGTGTATGTCAGATTTTTGGAACATGCTTTAGAATGTGAGAAACCTTGGGCCAATCATTTCAAATCTCTTTCTACAAGTTTTTCGAATGTGGTAATGAAAGGGCCCCTATTGTGACTAGGGCAGAAAATTGATTTTCTCCTAAGGTTAGACTCATCATTCCCAAAAAATGATTGACTGAAGTTATTCAAGGGTTCCCCCTGTTGTTCCAACAATACGTTCATATCTGACAAGACACATGTTTCCTGAAAATTGAAAGTCAGATTATCAACCTGAACTGGGTCTGACAACAATGTACCATTATTCACACTCAAATCCACATCCAATAATTGAACATCTGTTTCCAAAGGAGCAAAACGACTCTTGGAAGAAAAAAACTTTTTTAGGCTTAGCTTTCGTGTAAATTTTTGCAAGTCTATAACTGTTTCAAACAGCTGAAAGTCCTGTGATGGTGCAAATCCCAACCCTTTATTGAGCACAGATAACTGTTCAAATGAAAGGTCCACCCCTGAAAGGTTGATAACATTGTTATTACTTGGGACATCTAGGTATACTTCTTCCTTTTGGACCTCCCGCGTGTGTCTCCGTTTCCTCCTTGATCGTCTGGTTCTCTGCGGCTTCTTGATCCTACTGCTAAAAAAGAAGAGGAAGATGGATCCAGGGGTTTAGAGTTGCTCCTAGTAGATGTAATGGAGGATCTGCTATCACTCCTGGATCTCCCCTGATTGTCCCTTATGTGATCTGATGACCCCTCAAATGAAACCGAATGTGACCTGAGATCATGGTCATGAGTAGAGAGTAGAGAGTCAAAGACAGAAGAGTTGGCGTGGGTTAGACTTGTGTGTGTTGATTAGTGAAGAAAAGTAGGTTTGTTTAGCCGGAGAGAGGGCAGAGTTGAAACAGGAGAGCATAAATTTGTAGTGACGGAAGTGTGCGAGAGTGTCAGATTTCCTCCAGAGGCATTCAAAGGAACGAGTGGAGAAATGCAGCATGCACGTGTGGGATTTAGCCAGGGTCTGGTGTTAGAAGGGTGAGGACTGTAGAGAGAAAGTGGGGCATGTAGATCAAGAGAGGAGGATAGTGGTAGTTCCTTACCAGGTTGTCAGGGTCTGGAGCAGAACTGAGAGAGGAAAGGGAGGAGCTTAAAGTGGAATCAAAGGCTGGTAGGTTAATAGAGCTCAGGTTTCTGCAGAAATGAGGGAAGAGATGGAGAAGAGGAGAAGCGAGAGTGGGAAAATTAGATGAGGTGATGGTCAGAGAGAGGAAAGGGGGAAATTGAGAAATCAGAGAGAGAAAAGTTTTTAGTGAAAACCAGGTCTAGATAGTGGCCATCCTTGTGGGTGCTGACTGCAGTTCACTGTTGAAGGCCAAAAGAAGAGTTCAGATAGAGAAAGCGGGAAGCCTAAGCGAGAGAGGGGTCGTCAATGTGGCAGTTCAAGTCCCCAAGGAGAAGAACAGGGGAGTCTGAGTAGAGAAAGAAAGAGATCCAGGATTCAAAGTGAGAGAGAAAGGCAGAAGGGGGATGAGTAGGGATAGGTGGGCGATAATTACCACCACGTGGACAGGAAGAGGAGAGAAGATCTGGATAATGTGAGCTTCAAAGAAGGGAAATGCAAGAGAGGGAGGAATATGAAGGGTTTGGTAACGGCAGAGAGAGGAGAGGAGGAGCCCATGCCTCCACCCCTGCCATCAGGATGCAAAGTGTCGGAGAAAGAAAGGTCACCATAAGAGAGGGCAGCTTCCAGAGAAGAGTCAGACTGAGTGAGCCAGGGCTGAATTATAGCAAATAGGAGCAGAGAGTGAGAGAGAAAGAAGTCATGCAAGGAAGGAACTTGTTAGAAAGGTAGCGAGCATTCCAAAGGGCACAGGAGAAAGGGAGAGAGGAGGGAGGGTGGCTGGGGATGGGTATGAGGTTGGAGGGGTTGACACCAGAAGGAGTAGAAGTTACATTTGGCAGGCGAGATGAGAGCATGTAGAAATAAGGCAGGGACCAGGATTGGCAGAGATATCCCCAGAAGAAAGGAGGAGAAGCATGGATAGAAATACTGTAGAATGTGTGAGGATGATTTGTAGGGGTGTGTTTTAGGGCAGGGATACAGCTGTGTAGTGACAGAGGGGGCAGGTAAGAAAGTAGTTTATGTGAATGGAGAAGTGCTGAAGAAAGGAGAGATGGAGATATATGAATAGAGTTAGCCATGAGTCTGGTAGAAAGAAGTGCATAATTTGAAAATAAATGAGACCATAGAAAATATAAATAGTAAAGGTGGCATCCCAGCAATATCAAAGTGCTGAGATGTGCAGCCTGGGATAGATAATAATATCCTTCTTTCCAGCATGGATCAAAATCAGGAATCAGGGCCAGTAGGTGTTGTCCACTTGTTCACTCCTTTTGTATTCCCTTTTAAAGTCGAGCACTGCATGTTTCTTCAAATGGACTACTTTAAATATGGCCTGCTTTAAAATCAGGCTGCAAGACAGCATAAGGCTGCTGTGCTTTTAGATATATAGCTCTAAAATGTCACTTGACTGAATTAAGTTTAGCCCAGTCACCTTAATTATCACGTGAGGCACTTTTAAAACAGATGTTTTTTCTAAACAGGGTGTTGTCCTGCCTAAGTGTAAAAGCTGAATTTAATTAAGAGACACATCAAAGGGTTATAGGAGGCAGGATTCAAATGATCTACCATGACATCATCCTTATTTTTTCTAAGACCTTGGATCAACATCATCAGCAGATAAAACCCATACTTCAACATTTTCGTGAAAATCAGATTTTTCTGAAACATGAAAAGTTGGAATTCGACAAATCTAGTTTCACCATCCTCAGATACATACATCCACCAAGAGTTACAGATGGACCCAGCCAAGATTTCTGCAGTCTAGGATTGGCCACTGCCCAAGGGACTCAAGCCCTTCCAAATGTTCCTTGGATTCGCTAACAATTATCAATAGAGAAGTTTTCAAGAATAATCGCATCTATAACAACTTGACAAGAAAGGGCTCAGAGCACATATTTGGTCTCTGAAGGCACAAGTTGTCTTTCTTAAATTGAAGAAACTCTTCTTCATGGCTCCTTTTGTCATTCCTCCATACCCTCTCTGTCTGTTCATTGTCAAGGTCGATGCTTCCCGGTATTAGTGCTGTTCGGTACTCTCTTAGAGAATGGATTTCCAGTCACGTCTGCTTACTAGTTATTTATTTTCTAAAAAGTTCTCTGCAGAGGAACGAAATTATGATGTGGAAAATCAGAAGCTCTTGGCATTGAAGATGGCATTGGAGGAGTGGAGACACCTCCTCAAGAGAACATCGGTACCTGTGATCATATCAACAAATCACCAAAACCTGAAATATCTCCGAGGGGCCCATAGGCTTAACATTTGACTGGTGATGTGGGTTCTCTTCTTCACCCGCTGTTAAATAACATTCATTCTTATTTTTATTTCCTGTTCAGAAAGATTCCAAAACTTCAGAAGATGGTTTTCCAATAGACAAAGTCAATTTATTCTTACAAAGTTATTTACAAATGATATTTGATGCAAATATGATACATGTGCATCTGCTGTTATAGAACAAAGGACTCCTTATTCACTCACATGCTCACATGCTGCTTAGATGGTAATTGCAGTGAATTTGCTTGAAGAGAGTCCAGGGGAAAGAGAAAGAGAATGGAGATGTAACTTTTAGTTATAAATCAAAAACTCTGCTCTTACTGCCTCATGGTGCTTTGGGACAAGGGAATTTCTCTAAACAGCTTGAGGGTCAGATTTCCTACCAAAATTAAGCAAACCCCCAACATCTGCAATAAATCCGACAACCTCACCTGGGATTCAGTTCCATTTGTTACATAAAAATTCTAAATCCTACAACATAATCGCAATGCAATTGTCTTGATTTAAAATCTCATTCATACATTTTGATATAATAAATGGATTCTAACTGCCCCTCAGAATTATATTAAAACCCTATACCAAATATACATAATTCGTATCACATTTGAAACTTATAAAGACCACTGTTGAAAAATAGTTCTAAAGATAAGAATCCCAATTTGGTATATGGAGGACAACAAGGATCAAGCACAAATGCCATGTTAGAATAAAAACCAAGTGGACACACTAGTGAGAGTGAAAAAGTAAAAAGGGGATATAAATACAGTCCTTTGATTGGTGCTTCTCCTACAGTAGGATGGATTCAATCCAGGTCCATAAGAGTAATGAGAACAGCGGGTCAGGAGCGCACTCACATCCAAGGGTATAAAAATGGGAAGAGAAATACAAATACAGTGTAACAGAGTTGATAACAATAAAATGAAAAATATATATGCATTTCACTCACATTTAATGTGAGCAATATAAACCTTGTGGTTATTAGGAGTGACCACCTCAGATGATGTTTGGATAATGATGTGTGTCAGGAACATGGGGAGGAGAATCCCATAATATGAAAAACAGAAGACACAGGAAATAGTGCAGATTACTTTATGCCAAAATATATTTTAAAAAGTAATAAACTCACAAACATAAGTTGACTGCAAACATTGGGACCACCCTGATAGTGATGAAAGTCCAGCACTCCCTCCTTCTCTGGGGATTCACCCGTGGTGGCTGTACACAATGGAGTTTGCAGGGAAGGAGGGAATAAATCCTTTGCAGGCAATTCCTCACAGTGCACCAACAGCTCAGCAGTCCTCCTATAGTCTGTGATGTTCACCCTACGCTTTTCGTTTGAAAATAACTGCTTCAGGGGTTAACCATTTGGTAAGTGTAATTTTCTTCCTACCATTTCTTCCAATATTTTGTTTGCTTTAATTACTTTTCTTCTATCTGTCATACTTTTTGTAATACATCATAAAAGTAAATGAAAAAATATATGATAAAGCTACATAGAATAAAATAATAAAATAATGGCTGAAAAAATTACCCGAAGTTGATTGCACAGAATTTTTTTACTACATAGTAATAGATTTCTAAATTTTTCCGCTTCAAGAAAATACTGACATTACTGACCATTCTTTTCTATTTCTTTCACATTACCTTGTTCATGTTGAAAAATAATTTCTGCTTCCCTTAACTGTTTCTGTAACATTTGAAGCAAACCTTCGTCTTTCTTAATTCCATCAGTCCATTTCTCTCAAGAAAACAAATTTATCTGGGAAATACTAAATTGAAATGAAACTACATTTACATCTCTCGAGAGAATCTTTGATATATTGATCTGGATTCCATGTAAATATATTCCTATTGGATTTTCCACAATACAATACAATCCCTTTAATAAAATCTCAGAATGTGTACACATAGAAAATAAATATTTCACTATTTCCTTATCTGTCATTACATGTACACATACCTTTCCTTTCTCTACAAGAGTAACAAGATTGTGAAATTGTTTTACTTTTTCAATGTGAATAGAACATGAACTATGATGATGGAAACATGAATGATAAATAATCTTAGCTTGATGTGGTAAAAAAATATTTCAGAATTAAAATGTAAACAAGCAGATACATTTACTTCTCCAAGATTTCCTGTAGTTGTAACAAAATCAGGGTACTGGAGATTATAATATAATAATTGAGTATTACTAACAGGTATTCCTAATACTGTTATAGGAAGTAATGCTCAATCTTTCCCTAAAACTGGTATTAAAGAAGTACTTGTACATACGCCATTTAAAAATCCCAGCCACTTATTCATCCATAGATCTGTGTAATTTAGTGTAAATACATACCACTATGGCCAACTTTGTTTAAATCCTAGTGGTGTAACCCCACCTTGCAAAGCCTGTGCCATTACTTTAAAATCACTGAAATATTCAATCTGTACCTCCAAGCAAGCTCTGGCTACTTGAGTTTCTTCTACGCCATTTATAAGAGCTACAGTTGCTTTTTGGAGATGCTGAACAGAAGGTCCAATTACTGAAGCAGTTCTTATAAGCATGCCTTCCAAAAAATTTCAGACCTCTCAGAGCATGTATTCTTCTCCCTCCCATTAAACCCTGCGGTTTCTAGATCAGATTTTAAAGAATTTATATCCATGTGGTTAGCTATGTTTCCTAATGTATCCATTCTCCTAGGAATCTTGCCATGAACTCTCTTTTATTTCTACTAGTATTACTAATGTTTTCTCCAAACCATTCATTAATACCCTTCTCCATATTACTAATTGTCCCATTGTTCTTATTTCCTAATGAAATGTAAAAAATGTTCAGTCCCATAAGTGATGGCAATAACGGCGCTCACTGTCAGGATTGACAGGATGTAGATCAGAGTGTAACATCTGTTGTTGAATTGTTTTTTTATCATTGCGTTGCTTGTGTTTATTTTTTTTGCGTCCGATTATTCAATACCATCTGTCTTTCATCATATAATCATCTACTGTATGATCTGTAAATATACAATGCAGTAGAATTATTTTGAAACATATAATTTACATTGATCCATTGACACCAAAACTCTGTCTACGTTTGTTACGTACAGAATTAGGTAACATTTATACACCTAACATCACTTGTCCCATAATATCAATGATGTTGTAAGGTCTTTCCCAATTTGCTTGCTATGGACCTATTTTTCTGAAAGTTTTTATCATTATCTGTCCTCCATTAACAAACTTTGAAAAATCAGGCTGAGTCATCTTTTGCATTTTAGATGCAGCATATGACAAAATAGTCCCGAATGCCCCACTCTCCCTGATCAGCTCTGCACACAGAGCGAAGCAGCTCCCTGCAGCGGAGGCAGCAACCATCCCTGACGAAGAGACCCATTAATAGGAGTTTCGAAATGCGTAGGAGAGGTTTTTGGCAACTCAGGGACACCGTAGCTTTGGAATCCAGGCGGTGACGTCATCGGAGGAGACGATCGGGCGAACTCGGGCAGCAAGTGATCAATGATCCCACGAGCATTGAAGCCGGTCCCCCCACATTAATAGACGGACGCACCCCACAGCGAGCGGTGTCTTCTGGAGAAAAAGACCCTAAACCCTTGCACATGTCCTACTCATGTCCGGTGAGTAGGATTTCAATTTTACCACGGCGGAGCAGCACATCTTCCTTAGCACAAGCGCTTGGAAGTTTTATATCTTATCTGATTAATCTATTAATTGTTTAAATGTCATATATGTCCTTATTGTCCTGTTTTAATAAATGCTCTTGATTTATACACACTAGCATATCCTTGGGTAATACACTATTGCAGTGTTTTTTGCCTTTTTTTTGTCTTCCTTTTCTGAGGTTTTTTCAGCTCAAAGAAAAGATCTGTTGCAAGAGAATCAACATCCATTCTTCCCTCAGCGCCATAGGAGGTTTCATCCACACATATGACAAAATAGTTTCAAGATTATTTTGGAGCGATTGCAACCATTGATTTTTAGCAATAGCATCTTTCTGTGGACTGGACAAAAATGGTTTAAGTGGAAAGGTTAGTGACATTTTCCTACCTGTCATGAGTTCAAAAGGTTTGTACTAAATTGCAGAAGCAATTCCCAAAATGTCACATGTAGCTTTCATAACCTGACCTGTGAAATGAGTACCCCTATCTGATCCAAGAATGTGTGGGAAAACCATCTGAAAAACACATGATCCCACAAAACAGTACTTATGCTGTAGTAATTGCATCATCTCCTGACTAGAATGCCTCCCACCCACATTGAAAAGACATCTAGCATAATTAAGCATATTTTAACCCATTGTTCCTCAAGGGTAAGGAATTAATGCAATCAACTTGCCCTATGCGACCCAAACTTTCATGATTGTAACGAGTAAAAAATACCTTTAAATGTTTTTGGACTGTGAGACGCAGTTTCCCATTTTGGTCATGATTTGAAGTCTAATTCTTATGAATAAAGGAAGGTTTTAAATCAACCCGAGAAATAACAATGGACGTACTGTATCATTTGCCTGTTTCTCTGTAAAGGAAATTGTGTGTCTTTGTGTCTAACTGTCGCTATGGCACTAGTCTTTGTAAACACTGCAGTTTCTCCTTTTAAAGCCACTTCCTTAGCCAAAGAATCAACAACAGGCATACCCCGGTTTAAGGACACTCACTTTAAGTACACTCGCGAGTAAGGACATATCACCCAATAGGCAAAGGGCAGCTCGCACATGGCCTGTCAGCACTTCCTGAACAGCAATACCGGCTCCCTACCTGTAACAAAGCTGTGAGCAAGTGGGGAGACTATAGAGCCTGTTATAAATGCCTTATTTACATCAGTTATGCACGTATAGAACAATTGGAGTACAGTACATGCATCGATAAATGGAAAAAAGGTAGGGCTTCAATTTAAGTATATGTTTGCTTTATATACATGCTCCGGTCCCATTGCTCAAAGAAATAAGAGAAATTGTTGCTAACCATACATAGTTAAATGATTTGAGACATAACAAAGGAGTTATTATAGAACAAAATATGTCCAAGTACATCAATACGTAAAAAACAATATTATATTAAGTGATATTTATATCAAATTAGTGATAAAAACTCCAAGAGTTTTTGAATACAAGGGGCGATCTGATATATACCAGACCACTTGAATTTAGCTAAGTCTTCCTGGTCCTATTCTGTCGTTATATTCTAAAAATACGCCTCCACTGTCTCCTGCCGTGCCGGGAGGAAAAACTGTAAACAAGCCGCTTCCCCTCCGTAACCACGCCTGTGAGATGTTGGGGTTGGTGACGCGCTACACATCACGTGGTGCATGAATCAGCTGGTGTGAGGGATTCTCTCCCTCCCCTTCCCCAGCAAAACAGCGCTCTGTGGGAACATCAAGTGGTCGGGTGAGGAAAAAAACAGCCTTACCAGTGTGAGATCTACCCTTTCTCCTAGTTGGTTATCAAGTGACCTGGAGTGGAGACAAGCAGTGCCCAGGAGATCTTGATCCGAGGAAGAAACCGTTGATGACCTGGTGCAGCAGCTGTGGGAGCGTTTGTCCTTTTATTGGTTACCAGCTGATATACCTGGCATTACCCGGGATGTAATGTTCCTGCTCCCCTCTCTCTCCCCTCTCTATCTCTCTCCCTTCCCCCTCTTTCTCCCCCCTCCCCCCTCCTCTCTCCTCTCTCTCTATCCCCTCCCCCCTCTCTCTCCCCTCCCCCTCCCTCTCTCCCCCTCCCTCTCTCCCCCTCCCTCTCTCCTCTCTGTTTGTCTCCCGTTCACATCAATCCGGTTCCCCCCCCTTTACAGGCCCGGTCCCTCCCCCCCCATTTACAAGTACGGTCCTTCCCCCCCCATTTACAGGTACGTCCCCTGCCCCCTTACAGCTCCATTCTCCCCCCCCCCTTTACAGCTTCATGCAGTGTGTGTGCGGAAGTGTTTGTGTGTGTGTGTGTGTGTCAGTCAGTATGTGTGTGTGCATCAGTCAGTGTGTGTGTGTGCATCAGTCAGTGTGTGTGTATGCGCCAGTCAGTGTGTGTGTGCGCACACCAGTCAGTGTGTGTATGTGCGCTTGTCAGTCAGTGTGTGTGTGTGCGTCAGTCAGTGTGTGTGTGTGTGTCAGTCAGTCAGTGTGTGTGTGCGTCAGTCAGAGTATGTGCGTCAGCCAGTCAGTGTGTATGTGTGCGTCAGTCAGTATGTGTGTGCACGTCAGCCAGTGTCAGTCAGTGTGTGTGTGTGTGTCAGTCAGTGTGTGTGTGTCAGTTAGTGTGTGTGCCAGTCAGTCAGTGTGTGTCAGTCAGTCAGTGTGTGTGTGGCAGTCAGTCAGTGTGTGTCAGTCAGTCAGTGTGTGTCAGTCAGTTTGTGTGTGTATGTCAGTCAGTCTGCTGTTGACCCCCCTCTCTCTTGACTGTTCCCCCCCCTGCAGAGGTGAGGAGGAATGGGGAGACAGGGGGGGGCTGTGTTTGTCCTGACTCTTCCTCCATCACCACCCCATCCCCCCCTGAGCAGAGCTGCTGATTGGGGGTGTGCTACCCACTCGCAGGACCCCGGCCTGGCCTCACCGCTGGCTTCTCCAACCCCCCCCCCCCCTGGTGCTCCCGGCGGTAATACGGGGCCAGTGGTGTGAGGAGGAGAAAAGCCAAGTGGTCGGGCGGAAGGCAGTGATGTGAGTGTGAGAGGCGGTGGCGTGAATGTGGCGGGCGGGAGGAGGCGGGTCAGCGTGAGTGCGGCAGCCAGGAGGCGGCGTGTCAGCTTGAGTGTGGCGGCCATGAGGCGGCAGCGGCAGGCCTGAGGTGAGGGAGGGAAGGAGGTGGGAGAGGGTGGTGCAGCAGCGGTGGCGCCCCTGAGGGGAAAGTGAGGATGTACTGGCGGGCCTGATGTGAGGTGGGGGAGGGGAGTTTGACTGCGGTGGTGCCCCTGAGGGGAAGGGAATCTTGAGGGACGTAAGAGGTGGGGGGGGGGGGTGAGACAGTGAAGGGCCACAAGAGGAGGGGGCAGAGACAGTGTGAGGTCCTGGCAATAACCAGAGCGCAAGAAGTGCTTGTAGCAAATGGAGGAGTAGGAGTAAGTTGCTTTCCTGGCAGTCACCAAATGGAGAGTTAGGCCAAGGGTGTAATTGTGAGGGGCTGCGTAGGCGTGGCTTTGATGTCAGGCCACCCCACAGGCCAATGAGGGGTTGCTGCCCGCCGGTCAATCACAGACGGTGCAGACAGACAAATATTTTTTCACTCTTATATATATATATAGACTATAGACGACAGAGAAGCCCAATGCTACATCAAACATGACAGAAATACACAGTAAAATACTTATATATTCTCTTGAAGTAGGGTCATTTAGTTTAACCCTTTGGCCAAAGCGTTGTAAGCTTGCGAGCCACGTCAAGGCAGACACCTGTTCGCAAGTCCTAACACTACCAGATAAAATACTAATATACCTCTATTAGGATTAAAATTCTCATTTACCTCTATTAGGAGGGAGAAAGACCACAGTGGGTCTATATCCAGCAGAATGAGGCACTTGCAAACTAGGGAAGTGGGGAGGGGTGAGCTTAAAACCTGGGAAGGAGGAGCCACTAACCTCCACCAGCTGGAACAGCTGAGAATGGGTTAACAAAACACAGAACCCCAGTAAGCTCTTTTTGGGCACCCCTGAGCCCCCACAAAATATATATATGTATATGTGTCAAAATGGAGTGCTATTGAGCGTGGCATATGTATACAACAGACGACAGAGAAGCCCAATGCTACATCCAACATGACAGAAATACACAGTAAAATACTTATATATTCTCTTGAAGTAGGGTCATTTAGTTTAACCCTTTGGCCAAAGCGTTGTAAGCTTGCGAGCCACGTCAAGGCAGACACCTGTTCGCAAGTCCTAACACTACCAGATAAAATACTAATATACCTCTATTAGGATTAAAATTCTCATTTACCTCTATTAGGAGGGAGAAAGACCACAGTGGGTCTATATCCAGCAGAATGAGGCACTTGCAAACAAGGGAAGTGGGGAGGGGTGAGCTTAAAACCTGGGAAGGAGGAGCCACTAACCTCCACCAGCTGGAACAGCTGAGAATGGGTTAACAAAACACATAACCCCAGTAAGCTCTTTTTGGGAACCCCTGAGCCCCCACAATATATATATATGTATATGTGTCAAAATGGAGTGCTATTGAGCGTGGCATATGTATACAACAGACGACAGAGAAGCCCAATGCTACATCCAACATGACAGAAATACACAGTAAAATACTTATATATTCTCTTGAAGTAGGGTCATTTAGTTTAACCCTTTGGCCAAAGCGTTGTAAGCTTGCGAGCCACGTCAAGGCAGACACCTGTTCGCAAGTCCTAACACTACCAGATAAAATACTAATATACTGTACCTCTATTAGGATTAAAATTCTCATTTACCTCTATTAGGAGGGAGAAAGACCACAGTGGGTCTATATCCAGCAGAATGAGGCACTTGCAAACTAGGGAAGTGGGGAGGGGTGAGCTTAAAACCTGGGAAGGAGGAGCCACTAACCTCCACCAGCTGGAACAGCTGAGAATGGGTTAACAAAACACAGAACCCCAGTAAGCTCTTTTTGGGAACCCCTGAGCCCCCACAAAATATATATATGTATATGTATATGTGTCAAAATGGAGTGCTATTGAGCGTGGCATATGTATACAACAGACGACAGAGAAGCCCAATGATACATCCAACATGACAGAAATACACAGTAAAATACTTATATATTCTCTTGAAGTAGGGTCATTTAGTTTAACCCTTTGGCCAAAGCGTTGTAAGCTTGCGAGCCACGTCAAGGCAGACACCTGTTCGCAAGTCCTAACACTACCAGATAAAATACTAATATACCTCTATTAGGATTAAAATTCTCATTTACCTCTATTAGGAGGGAGAAAGACCACAGTGGGTCTATATCCAGCAGAATGAGGCACTTGCAAACTAGGGAAGTGGGGAGGGGTGAGCTTAAAACCTGGGAAGGAGGAGCCACTAACCTCCACCAGCTGGAACAGCTGAGAATGGGCTAACAAAACACAGAACCCCAGTAAGCTCTTTTTGGGAACCCCTGAGCCCCCACAAAATATATATATGTATATGTGTCAAAATGGAGTGCTATTGAGCGTGGCATATGTATACAACAGACGACAGAGAAGCCCAATGCTACATCCAACATGACAGAAATACACAGTAAAATACTTATATATTCTCTTGAAGTAGGGTCATTTAGTTTAACCCTTTGGCCAAAGCGTTGTAAGCTTGCGAGCCACGTCAAGGCAGACACCTGTTCGCAAGTCCTAACACTACCAGATAAAATACTAATATACTGTACCTCTATTAGGATTAAAATTCTCATTTACCTCTATTAGGAGGGAGAAAGACCACAGTGGGTCTATATCCAGCAGAATGAGGCACTTGCAAACTAGGGAAGTGGGGAGGGGTGAGCTTAAAACCTGGGAAGGAGGAGCCACTAACCTCCACCAGCTGGAACAGCTGAGAATGGGTTAACAAAACACAGAACCCCAGTAAGCTCTTTTTGGGAACCCCTGAGCCCCCACAAAATATATATATGTATATGTGTCAAAATGGAGTGCTATTGAGCGTGGCATATGTATACAACAGACGACAGAGAAGCCCAATGCTACATCCAACATGACAGAAATACACAGTAAAATACTTATATATTCTCTTGAAGTAGGGTCATTTAGTTTAACCCTTTGGCCAAAGCGTTGTAAGCTTGCGAGCCACGTCAAGGCAGACACCTGTTCGCAAGTCCTAACACTACCAGATAAAATACTAATATACCTCTATTAGGATTAAAATTCTCATTTACCTCTATTAGGAGGGAGAAAGACCACAGTGGGTCTATATCCAGCAGAATGAGGCACTTGCAAACTAGGGAAGTGGGGAGGGGTGAGCTTAAAACCTGGGAAGGAGGAGCCACTAACCTCCACCAGCTGGAACAGCTGAGAATGGGTTAACAAAACACAGAACCCCAGTAAGCTCTTTTTGGGAACCCCTGAGCCCCCACAAAATATATATATGTATATGTGTCAAAATGGAGTGCTATTGAGCGTGGCATATGTATACAACAGACGACAGAGAAGCCCAATGCTACATCCAACATGACAGAAATACACAGTAAAATACTTATATATTCTCTTGAAGTAGGGTCATTTAGTTTAACCCTTTGGCCAAAGCGTTGTAAGCTTGCGAGCCACGTCAAGGCAGACACCAAGGCAGACACCAGGAGTAAGTTGCTTTCCTGGCAGTCACCAAATGGAGAGTTAGGCCAAGGGTGTGATTGTGAGGGGCTGCGTAGGCGTGGCTTTGACGTCAGGCCACCCCACAGGCCAATGAGGGGTTGCTGCCCGCCGGTCAATCACAGACGGTGCAGACAGACAAATATTTTTTCACTCTTATATATATAGACTATACCTACATGCTCATTTTATCTTTTTTTCTGTACGTGCATTCATTACCTTATTTATAAATTGTTTATTTTTATATACTACACTATGAGGGTCTTGCACTTTCTTCTTATTTCATAACAAAGGAGTTGTTTGTACCACAAGAAAACAAGCCATGTTACTGAAACCAGAATGACAATTAAAGAACATCACACCGCGTCCTCTTGAATGTTTGGCACAAGTGTATTTAGACAGTGACAGTAGGCCTTTTGTGAAATGTATCTTAGAAGGTCAGGATACAGAATTTCTTATTGATGCTGGGGCACAATTAAGTCTGACAAGACAGAAATTGCCAGTGCCATCATAATCACTGAGTTGTACAATTGTGGGATTTAATTTACATGGTAGTACATCTGCAACATTGGTAAATTATATTTCTTTAGAAATACCAGGTTGCTTGAAAACTAAAATTGATATACTGTGGTACAGTGAGGTTGTTGAAAATAACATTGGTACAGATGTGATGCAATAAAGAGGATGCATTGTTGATTTGGGAAATCAGGTTATTTGGATAGATCCTAAAGGGAAAAAGCCTGTGTTAATTGATCTTTCTGAACTTGGATGTGTACTGTAGGAAGTGTTTGTCCAGTGAAAATGGTCACTAGTTAGTTTCAGTTGCCTGGAATTAGTGATATTTTTTGCTTCAAGCAGGTTGTGCAAACTTTTCCAAAATTGTGGAAACGGGAAGAAAATAATTGTGTCCGCTTTAAAGATGTAATGGTTGATGTGAAAGAATAGGATGTTCCATCTCAATGTCAGTACAGATTGCCAGAAGAAGCAATGGGTTCAATTGCAGATTTTATTCCAGCACATAAGAAAGGACAAGAATTTCTCACTGTAGGGAATGCAATACTGTAGTTGATTCTTTGGCTAAGGAAGTGGCTTTAAAAGGAGAAACTGCAGTGTTTACAGAGACTAGTGCCATAGCGACAGTTAGACACAAAGACACACAATTCCTTTCCTTTACAGAGAAACAGGCAAATGATACTGTACGTCCATTGTTATTTCTCGGGTTGATTGTGTGTTTGTTTCTGAGGTGCAGACAATTGTACGTGGACTACAGTATGTGTTGGTTTTTGAGTGCAGATGGTTGAATAAACCCATTTTCATTTCCTAGATCTTCAGACTGGGAATCTAAAAACTTACCATTTCTCTTTATATGTCCAACTCTGTGACAAAAATAGCATCTGACTTCCTTTTGAAATTCACCCTGCCAGTTCCTTTGTTCTGCCCTGCTTGATACTGCATTTCTGTTAACCTTTGAGTACCGTAAATTATGTCCTCGTCATTCCTATTAACGTCAGACACATTAAATTTAGGATTATTTTGCAGTAGTTAGCATCTGATATTATCAATGAACAAAGCTGCACATCTATTGATCTTTTTTCTGAACAACTGCTAAAGACAAGGGATCAAGATATTTGAATTTTTTTTACAATGCTTTAAGCATTTTGTCTGGTCAATCTTCATCCAAAAACAGAAGATTATATGCAGTCTGAAACTTTACCAAAAACTGGAAGGTGTCGTATGTAATTTTGGTAATAATTGTATCCAAAATATCAATGGTCACAGTGGATTCTCCTGTTGTGATAGAAATTAATTGATTTAATCTGCCTTTTTATGTCCCTTGTATTATTTCACCCTTTTGTATTTTTTCTGGGGTACTGACAGGGCTAGTTAAAAGTCGAGATACAAATGTTTGTAACCAAACTCTAAATATCTTATTTTTTTATTCCTGTGTTAAATTAAACCTATCAGTGTACGATTCAAATACTGTATATCTGCATTGTGAAACACATCCATTTCAATTTTCGTAAGCAGGTAAATCTTTAACATGTCTCATTAGCTGCACATTAATTTTTAAATTCAATTATGCTTTTTTATCCCGGTATGTCTTTCGATTCAAGTCAAATTTGTCTGCATTACTAACATCCAAATCTTTGTTAGTATCTGGGATATATGATGACACAGCAGGTGCTGATTTTTTCTTCTTACCCGCACACACATATTTAATGTTAGATGTAGCAATTTGTTCCTCAAAATTCTTAATGTGAGGTTTTAACATGTCACAGATTGAACATTTCTTTGTCTCAGTAGAAGTAACATTCACATCTTTAAAAATCATCATATTGTAAATATTTACCATATGAAGAATATTTGCAACTTTTGTCCTGTCTTTTTTAACACAACGTAACTTTTTATCAATCAACTGATTTTATTTGCTAACTTGTTCCCACAATTCAGACCAAAGCTCTGCATCTGAACACTTATACAATAAGAATTTAAACTGAATTTTACCTTCATCAGAATTTCTATCAATACAACTCCTTATACTCACATTTTAAATCCTTGACTTCTGCCTCACTAAAAATCTTCAATTTCCCTCACTGGAAATCCTCTGATTCGCTTCAATCTCTCTCTATTTTTTTTCAAATCTTGAATTCTCTGGTCCTTGCAACATCTGCAAATATTCCCTCTGATTAAAGTTAGAAAAAACGATCAAACCGTGACTTTGGCTCCCCAATGTTAAATAACATTCATTCTTATTATTATTTCTTGTTCAGAAAGATTCCAAAACTTCAGAAGATGGTTGTCCAGTAAATTAAGTCACCACAATGAAAATGGTTGCCATCACATGATACTAGAACCAATAAGATTGGGGGTCATCCTATTGGTTGTAGTAAACCATGTGACAACTTCTATTTTTTTTAACGAATGTGACATCATCCCTTGATGATGTCACATCCTTTAAAAAAAACTGAAGTTGTCACTTGGTTTACTACAATAGGATGACCCCCAATCCTATTTGTTCTTGTACCATGTGATGGCAACCATTTTGGTTTTGGGGGCATCATCTTAAAGGGAAAGGAAGCAGAGCCTTTCTGATTGGCTGGCTTTCCTCCCTTTTGAAATAGTCACATCCTTAAAAAAAAAAAAAAAAGATGCATACGCGGCAGCTGAGGGAATTGGGCTTTTTTGTTTGTGCTCCTACCAGCACGAATAAAGTATTGATTCAGCATAATAAATGCTTCTAAACGGCAAACACAGCTGAATACGGTTAGTGGAACACAAAAGGATGACCATCCGGTTACAATCTAAGAAAATATCGTCAGTTCTGACTGACTATTTAAAAAAATACGAGATGGAGTGAACAGGAGGAATCCAGGGAACCAACCTCAAGCGAGGCTCCAACTAGAGGGATAGAGGTTGGAGGATAAGAGAGCTAAACTGGACAACACCTGATGACCAGAAGTTACCTCAGAGAATTCTATGGAGAAATCAAATTCTTCTTCCAAAAATGCTTGCCGAATTAAGAAAGAACATTACTGGCTGTAACGCGTAGCTCACCACAAACGAGGCGCGACCACAGGGCTGAGGTAGGGAAGGGACCAGACATGAAGGGGAGGGGGCACGTGCGGCTGCCACGCTGCCCATCACTGTCTTTAGGGCGGGGCCAGAATCGGGGAACAGAGGCTACGGAAGACCAGGAGGAGCATTCACCGCGTATGCGCAATGCGTCACCACTGCTGGAGGGACCGCGCAACCTAGACTTGGGAACCACGGAGACAGACAGGAACCGGGCACCGACCGCACGCCGTGCACGAGAACCCACGCTGGAGTGCCTGACAGGACCGCCTCTGGAACCTGCAGGAGAGGTGAGGGTTAAGGGGGCAGAACTGCTGGGATGGCGAATCTTCACACTGACATTGGGAACAGAATTGATGCCATAGAGAAGAGACTGGATTCAACCATCAGAGCCCTACAAAAAACGGAAAAAACTATGGTCCATCTTAAATTCCTGATCTCAGGATTGACCGACAGACAGGAGGACACAGAAAACAGGGACAGAAGAAACAAAAAAATAAAAAATGAATAGACGATACCGTTCTGTGTCTATATATATATATATATATATATATTTTATATATATATGTATTTTACGCTATGGGTGTGCGCTCTCTCTCCCCTTTTTTCCAATAGATATATATATATATATAAGGGGAGAGAGAGCGCACACCCATAGCGTAAAATAGTAAATTTAATGAGGGGAGTGGGAGAAGGGGGTTAAGAAATGCGCTTACAAAAATGCAATAAAATCAAGCATTGTGTGATATAATCACCACCATCCGGTTTTTCTGCAGTAACTTGGGGCAATCCCGGTCTAGCAGTAGCAGGATCAATATCCCAACAAGTGTCCAGGGCAGGCTGTCTTCAATGTAGCCGTGTTAGAGTCCTGGAAAGATGGCTCCTTGTACTTCAAGCCTCTGCAGCAGTCGCGCGGATCAATCTGTTCCGGCGCGCGGTGATGACGTCAGTGTCAATGCGTCAGACGTGATGACGCTCCCTGACGCGTTTCGTCACTCTCGGGTAACTTTTTCAAAGTTCATCTTCTTTATATACTCAAAGGTAATCTTAAAACCCCGAAAGAGAGACGGTTGCATGAATACAAATTTATGCAACTGTTCGGGACACTTAGCAGTGGCCTAAACAGAGATCGAAATTTTATGAGTCATTACTGACACTAGTGAACTCTCGTCCCATGAGTGCTAAAGGCCATGTCTGTACATACTGTGCTATATGTATGCACACACAGCTGTCTCTCACACATACTAATACTCCTTGTTTTTCCATCCCTATACACCAATAGGGACCACTTATTATCCACAAACACTTTTAGTTGTGCTACAAACTCTCACATTTCCACACCCACCCACACCATTTATATCCACTCCCACTCCACACACACCTTGTGTAAAGCACTGTATATACTGTGGGCTCTCCATTCATTTTTATTCACACTTATACACATACACACTCTTTCTTCACTTGCTTTCACAGTAACCTTTTGACACCTATAGCCATAAAACACATCCACACCGGGGGAAGGAACAGCACAGATAACATTCCAAGAGACACTGTTTTTAAGTATACCTTTTGCTTCATTCATTGTAACATCGCCGGAAGAAGAGATCAGTGTATCTCGAAAGCTCGCACAAATAAAAGCATTTCGTTAGCCACAGAACGGTATCATTTATTTATTTTTTGATTTTATATATATATATATATATATATATATATATATATATATATATATATATATATTCATGTAACAGGACCCACAAACCAACCTATGTAATAGCACATTTAAAAAGGAGGACCTGGAGACCCCCCTCTCACGGGCCTGCTCACACAAGAAGCTGAGGATGTAGAGTCACGATAGTAGATAAATAAAGAATCAGCTGGAGATGAAAGAAGGAGAAGTAACTGGTCACTTAAATAGTTATAACTGAGAGAGAAAGAACCCAACTGTAGCACTCTAGCTCACCCTCTGGTGATTGGTGTAGGAATTAAAACATAATCTTTAATATTATATGCAACCAATTAAAATAAAGGGTGTTAAAATGACAAGCTGACGGTGCGTAAATGATCCCAATGCTGACAACCGTATAGGCTCAGGATCCTAAGATATATGTGTGCTAATAGGAAATGCTACTAGCATACTAATTCACAGTCCTTGTAAAGGATCTATGTAGAGGTGGATACGTACAGGGAATACATATACAAGATAGCAAACACTGTAAATCACTAGAACGAGTGACCTAATGAATAAGGATATTTAGGATATACAGTTGCCAGTGAGTAATTATGGTGTTACATTTATGTTATATAGATACACCACAAAACAACCGGCCGGAATGGAGTGTGATCAGAGTAGACTAGGTGCTCTCTGTAGAATTATGGGCAAAGGTATAGGTGAATCTATATCATTGCTGTTGCTGGCTTGACCTCAGGTAACCTCTAGGGGATCTGTAGCAGTGCTCAAGAAGGTGTACACAAGCTGTTCAGGTAGGTACTTAGGGAAAATATCGCTGTATAAGGTCCCTAAAGTAGCAGAACCCTAAGCGTCGATAAATATATCAGTAGGACTGACATCAATGCTACAACCTAAAATTAACTTAGTAGTGAACCAGAAATATGGAGGGTGACCTCTGTTGACCCTGGTGGTATATAGGCATAGAGGCAGGGTACTTGAGAATCAGGATCAGCTTTGTAACACAGTTATAGCAGCTACTGCTGTTCACACAAATAATTTAAATTGTACTGCTTAGTTATCAATAGATACTGCTGACAGAAGAGACTCTTGTATCAGGTAGGTGATGCAGAGATATGCTGTCAAAAGAGACTCTTAGTCATGTGTAGGCACAAGGTAAGTAAATCTGACTAATAAGGTTGTGACATTAATAATCAGTACATATGTACCTTGTTCAAAGGAGTATAGTATCCCTGTACGCTTTAAAGGAGGTTTGTGGTGTCCGTCGGGGCACACACAGAACCTGTATAGTGCATGTACACAGAGCCGCACCAGCTCGCAATGCGAGATAGTCAGGTGCGGTGGAAGTCAGAACTGTGCGCGTATACGTCTGAAAACGGAGCCGACGCGCGCGTTTCGCGAGAAACGCTTTCTCAAGGTGAAGTGGTGAGTACTCTTAAGGGAACCCTGCAGGCTGGCAGGTATATATAGGACCATAATTACTCACTGGCAACTGTATATCCTAAATATCCTTATTCATTAGGTCACTCGTTCTAGTGATTTACAGTGTTTGCTATCTTGTATATGTATTCCCTGTACGTATCCACCTCTACATAGATCCTTTACAAGGACTGTGAATTAGTATGCTAGTAGCATTTCCTATTAGCACACATATATCTTAGGATCCTGAGCCTATACGGTTGTCAGCATTGGGATCATTTACGCTTGTCATTTTAACACCCTTTATTTTAATTGGTTGCATATAATATTAAAGATTATGTTTTAATTCCTACACCAATCACCAGAGGGTGAGCTTGAGTGCTACAGTTGTGTTCTTTCTCTCTCAGTTATATACTCATTATTTCCCAACAGCACCGCTCACTATTACCAATATTGTGGCAGTAGCTGGGGCTCCCCTATTGTCTCCACTTAAATAGTTATTAAGAATGTTATATAGAGGGGGCGGTAGTGCCCCATAGAGGTTATTGTCCACTGTTGGAAATCTAGAAGCCAAAGAACCCAAAATTCAGAGACAAAGGCCTTAGAGCCTACCACAATCAAAGTTCAGACACATGTATATATGGCCATATCAGTGCAGTGTATTAGGTTGGGAATGGGCTCAGCTAAATTTGCCAAAAACATAGAGGGGAATACAGAACATAGAGGGGAATAGTATAGACACTGAAATGCCTAGACCTTAAATCATCATGCTGTTTGCCTGTTCGCTCATTGGAAATTTGAAGTGGTTAAACTAAGATCTACTCAAGGGAGTTCCAGCTCCCTATGCCCCAGTCACAGGGTATCTTGAGTATGTTGAATATCACATACAGCACAGACCTCAAAAGCTCATTAAAGCAGTATTCAGTGCACACAGAGAATATTATTATACTGATTTGTGGGTTTTACGCTTGTCTTAGTTATTACTGTTTATGTTTACTAGATGGTTGCATATTTCTGTATTATATATTAATGTTAATTACATACAGTAGAAGAGTGCCGGAGGTGGGGCTAGCCAAGCTGTTTGCCTGCGCCTCATGATAGGTGACATGGAGTTTATCCATGCTCACAACCAAGTCCCTTGCGTTCCTGAGTTCCGTGATCTCTTGGATCACTGGATATTTCTTTTGGGTGGCCTGGTTGACAGGACAATCCCAAGGGCAAATGAACCAGAGTCATCACTGACCAATCTGGTTCTTCTATTTTTTTGTTGTTGTTTCCTTTTGTCTTCCCCTTCCCCATCCCAAGGTTTGGTCCTCCTCTTCCTTGAAGTCCTCTATGTGAAAGGTTTGAAAGTCATAGGATACCACTTGTTGTGCCACAGGGTGTATGTCTTCCTGCACGGTTTAAGTTTCCAACCTGCGTATGTTCGCTGTTTACCGGAAAATGTCAAATGTCGGTGACTGTAATTTCCCATAATGTAAAGGGCCTGAACAGCCCTGGAAAACGACGCATAGTGTTGGTTGACTACAAAAGTAAATGTGCAGATATTGTTATGCTCCAAGACACTCACTTCAGTAAGAAATGTTTCCCCAATTTTTTATACAAAAAATTCAGACAATATTTTTCCGCTAATGCCAAGAAAAGAGGAGTGGAAATTCTGTTCCACAATAGATTTCCATTCATAGTAGCCTAGATGAGGAAGGATAGAGACGGGAGCACCTAATACTGACAGGATCAGTTAATGGTCAATTCTTGACAATAGCTATTATCTACGCCCCCTGTGAGCAAGACCCCTCTTTTTTTCACATCATTCTTCAAGATATAAAGAAAACCGGAGATAGTGCACTAAGTATAGGCAATATAAATTTATATCATAAAAATATTCCAAATATGGATAACAACAGCAAAAAAGATTCAGCAAAAAACATCAGCAAAAAAACTTCATCAAAAAAGATTCAGCAAAAAACTAAAGTTTGACAAAAGTGAAAGCGATTTCTTGCAACAAAAAAAAAAGAAATCTCTTTCACTTTTGTCAAACTTGTTTTTTGCTGAATCTTTTTTGTTGAATTTTTTTGCTCAAGTTTTTTGCTAAAGTGTTTTTGCTGAATCTTCTGTGTTAACCAGTTCCTTTTCTTTACTGTTTACAACTATTTGTTTGAATTGTTGTTAACATTTTTGTCTGGGATGTTCTGACAGTTTCTACTTACGAGTGATTAATGGGCAAAATTTATATTTCCAGATATTGTGTAATTTCAGTATATCTCTATTAGTTTTAAAGCCTTTTACTGCAAGGGGTGTTATTTTTTAAATTAAGTTTCATTATGTGTAGAAAAAAAGCTGTATCTTGTCCTCAGTTAAACTGTGATTGGCTTTGTGCTCACTCTAACACAAAAACACTGCCAATAGCACATTAAAGATGCTAGATCACTTATTGACCTTGATGCAGTTCCTTTTTTAATGCTTATATTTTCTATCACAGCTCATGTCTTGCTGTTTTGAAAATGCTTAAAAAAGTTTAGTTTGTACAGTACCTGTGATATCACACTTTAAAATGGGCTTCAAGTCAGTTTTCACAATCAAAATAGTACATAAAAATAATGTTGTCTATGTTTTTCAACTTTTTCTTAAACCACATGACCTAAAAAAAATATTTTACCATATTCACTTTGTCTCACAGAAAAAATGTATCCGTGGATAGGAATTCTATAATGTATAAAACTAGAGCTGTGTAAACCCACCTTTCATAGTTTGCTTTACAAAAGATGTATTCCAAGAAATCTTGACCTAGTATTATATGTCACAGGTATAACATGGTTTTCAAATTAATGCTTTTAAACTACAGTATTCAAAATTCAGCTTCACTAGCATTTTGCGTCACTAGAGAATGCAATAAAGTCATTTTGTTGTTGCTTTAAAAACAGCTGGGTATTTTCACCAGCACCTGAACTATATCACAAAGACCAATATCAGCATTACATGTTTTATTATACAGTATGTGATTCCCTATAGGAATTGAATTGCCATGATATCATTTGGGATCAGTTGTTACCATGGGATCTCCATAATTACAATGGCCAATCTTATACGATTAATAAAAAAAAGATTTATATTTCCATTCAAACCACAGGAATGACCGTTTTCTCATTTATATTTTCCAACTTCATCCTTCTAGTGCAATTGGTAATTACAACACATGTGGCCACATTTTTACAGTTTTGCATGGAATATTTATGAATAATGATTTTTTTTGTCAGTTTTGAAGATTATTCTGCAAAACTGTGCACCATTTTCTCAGAACAAGGAGTGCACAGATGTATGCCCAGATACATAAAACTCTGCTAAAGTGGAGTTAATATCACACACAGTAAAACATTACCTAACCCCTTAGGTGACCTTAGTGACTAGTTAAGCAATGCCATGTAATGCTTTACTAGCCACTAAGGTAATGAAGGGGTTATTACTTCCCCCCCTATTCCCCAGAGGCCTTAACAGGCTATCTGTGGCTACTACCCATCTCTTAAACAGTCCTAACCCCCTCTACACTAATGACTAACATTCCTACAGTGTATCCCAGTTAGACAAATGTGACTTATAATGCTTGTGGTCACTATCACCCCTCCCCCCAATAATAAACATTTAGTACAAAAAAGCAGCATTACATTTAAAAAAATTAATTCATATGATATGATATTTATTTCATATGACATGATATTCATTTCATATGATATGGTATTCATTTCATATGCTATTATTAGATATGATATTATGTTCATTTCATATAATATGATATTCATTTGATATGATATTCATATGATGGCTCAATCTCCACTCAGAATGAGAAAAGTGAGCTGCGAGTTCTTGGGGATTTCAACTACAATTGGCTTGACCCTAAAAACAACAAAATCCATATACAACTCAAGTCACTTAACCTGACGCAAATAATATCCCAACCCACACAGACAAACCTGAAATCTCACAACCATTCCTTTTAGACTGAATTCTTTCCTCTAGTCCCAGCAGAATACAATTCTCTGGCATCCTACCTGACATTTTCAGTGACCATGAAGTACTGTACTGTGTAAGGAAAATCAGATCACACCAATCAAGCCCTAAAGTTCTTCTCATTAGAACATTTAGAAACTTTAACCCACAGCAGTTTCTGGTTGATCTTACCTGCTGCCCTTGGTAGAGAATTGACTGAATTCCCGACCCTGATTCCACACTCGACTATTTCCAATCCAAGTTCTTAAAACTGTGTGATATCCATGTTCCACTACTCAGAATAAGAGTACTGGGTGGCCCAACTTCTGTGGGTAACAACCGACCTTATATCACTCTACCATTTTATTGATGGATTGTGGAAAAGCTACAAAGTTACTGGCTCTTAATAACTATAGATGCCCACGGAATATGAGCACAAGGAAAACAAGACAAGCAAAAACACAATATTTCTCTGCCAATCTTCATCAGAATCCCTCAAATCCAGCTAACTTCTGGTACTGCTGCGGCAGATTTTATTCTAACAAATCACCGGCTTTTACCTGGCTTGTTCCTGGAATGCCACGCTGTTCACCTGGAGCATGCCGCGCTCCTTTTGCGTTCCCAGCCAGGAGTCATGCCCGGCTGACGCGCGGTTGATGGGTTTATTGATATGGTTCGGATTTAAATAGGCTGCAATGCTACGCGTGTCCGCCAGATGGCAGAAATTCATGAATTGTAATGCGCCGAATCAGTAATGTGTCGGCTTGCAGGTGTTTCGTTTAAAAAAGGTACTGTACCACAGTGTGCTATTGTAACTTGGCCTTGGCCTTGAGACTGAAGGAAGAGGTTGCAAAAATGTATCAATTTAGGCTTTTCATACATACAGTATTAAAGAAAAACAAAGACCATTTTCAGTTACAGTATTCTCCAGAGACCCACCTGCCATGAGTGTTCAAGTGCAGCCCGCTTTCCAAAAACCTGACAGAAGTTACGGGTATTTGATATGTGCCGCGATTAATGCAACAGATGATAAGATGGCAACAGTTGGTCAAATTTATCAGTATTTTATCGAAAACTATGACTTTTACAAATTTTCGCCAACTCCTCATACTGCTGCGGCCGAGTTTATTTGAGCATTTGCCCGGTCTCGGCCGCAGCAGTAACCAGGCGCGCGCCGGGATGTGCCTGGCGCGCGCCGAAGCCGCGGAGGAGCGCCCTCCGATCGGGGCTTTCTCCTCTCGCTCGCCGGGTCCGCCGGGACCCCCAGAACCCCCTGCCGCCGTCCCCCACATCGCGGGACACCAGGGCTCCCTTGGGGAGCCCTGGACGCGCGTGCAGGGGGCGCAGGCACCCAATGACGCGTGACCGCGCGTCGATGACGCGCGGCACGCCGAGGGAGTGCGGCTAGCATGCCGGGGCATCCCCAGGCTTGCGGAGCTAGCCGCACTCAAATAAAATGTGCCGCCTCTGTACGTGGAAGCGTGCAGTAAGGAAAAGGTTATGTAGTGATCCCTGTTTTCACCGTATTGAGCCCTAATTTGTTGGAGGATATTGGTGTGTATCACCGGATTTTTCCCGTATCTATGACCATGGAGGCGGCAAAAGGCGAAGGGTCGTGTTAAAACCAACTAAGAAGCGACAGTCGCTGCCAAGCAATGCACCAGCACCGGCTTCCAATGATGGTCCCACTGTCAGTGACAACCCTGAGCCTGAGTCAGATTTCGCGTGCTGTTTTGATGAAGCTTGCATGTACCTAAGCGATTTCAAGACTCACCTGCTGACTACAGGTGGACTAGTCCCGCTGCAAACTATCGACATGGATGATCAAGAAAGCTGGACTGGCAGTGGACCGGCGCCGGGGCCAGCTGAATAGGAAATTCTATGGTGAGTTGCCTTATTATTTTGGTGGGACTGGCTGGGTACTTCTTTAGGGGGCTGACCATAACTGTACATTAAAACTTTTCTTTTTGTTTTTCCTCAGAAAAGAAAACGGCTAATGGGGGGATTTCGATGGATAATATTGTACTGTATGCTGATGTTTTCCGGCCGTACAGTATACTGTGTAATAAACCCGAATAAATAAATCGATGCATTTATTCTACATGTTCACTATCGTTTCATTATGTGTCTTCTACAGTATACTGTACAGTGGTATACAGTGCCTAACATCAATGGGCAAAAAGAATTTTATCTCTAGGTGCCCTAGAACAGAAGTTCCCACGCCAGTTGGCCGTGAACTTGACCGAGGCCCTAAGTAGTTCCCACGCCAATTGCACGAATATAATATAAAATAACCCGTTCTGTGTGTCTGAGCGGGTTGAAATATCGCCTGGCCCTCATGCGGAAGGACCCTTGCCACAGTGGCAAAATATCAGCCTTGCACGACCCCAGGAACCGGAGGTACCAAAAGACAGTTTAAAAGCACTTTACCAAAGTGGCTTTTTTTCTTGCTTGCAAGTCAATGGCAGAAACCTGAACTTTAACATTACCCTGACTCCGTTCTGTTGCCACGAGAGGGTCGCAATTTGCCATGCAATCCTGCCGCAACTAGGACTACATGGTGACCGAATCTGAGAACACTAGGTTGAACAGAACCGGAGTTATGGGTACCAGGTTTCTGCTCATTCTGACTTAGCCGGTTCAAAGCTTTCTCCACCATTACGCTCAATGGTAGGACCCTCCTCGCCGGCGTGACCCTTTCTCGCCGCCATTACTGCTCGTTCACTGTTGGGGTGAAGTGAGGGGGTTCCTAACATCTAGGGGCAAAATAAATTTTATCTCTAGGTACCCTAGAACAGAAGTTCCCACGCCAATTGACCTAGTTCCCACGCCAATTGCGCGCTCATTGCTCTTTTTTTACAATGTTGCCGAGCTTGCGGCTTTGCGGTCAGGCAGTAAAAAAACAGTGCAGCAATTCAACATGTTCTTTTATTGGTGGAGTCAGTACAAAAACATTTATTTACAAATACTGTACAATGTTGAAACATTTAAAGTGCACAGCAATTGTAACCATCAACACACAATAATACATACTGCAGCCTGTGCATGGGGCACAGGGAGTTAAAGTGACTTGCTTTTTATGTACTGTATTTGGGGGTTGTACACTGTATTTGGGGGTTTATTCATCAAATTATTATGATGAACTGCCTTTTGAAATGAAAGTGCTCTTAACTATTTCAGCCACAGACCTCCAGAGTTTTTAATCCCTTCCTAGCCAAATGTCAATCGGCTGAGTCACCCTAGCCTACCATCCTCCTCTCTCCACTGGGTCGTTGATCTTCTGCATATTGCCATTGTGTTCTTAATCCGGCCATAGCCGAGCTACAAACACTCAGTACGCCTGCGTCTAATCACACCATCCCCCTCCCCCAACCATTAGAGGCCTGTTTTGTTAACGGTAACGCTTTGGAAAATCCCCTCTCGAATTGGAAATGTAAATCTGATGTGCACAGCACAGTGAGAATTGAGAGTACACTGATATTGCATCAGGGTGTGAAAACATTTGTCAGTCAGTATGGTTTACAGTCACATGTTTTAAATACATACAGTACATTCTTTAATATCTTTAAAATAAACATATATAAATATATAAATATTATTTAAAATAACCCGTTCTGTGGGTCTGAGTGGGTTGAAATTTGCCTGGCCCTCATGCGGAAGGACCCTTGCCACAGTGGCAAAATATCAGCCTTGCACGACCCCCGGAACCGGAGGTACCAAAAGACAGTTTAAAAGCACATTACCAAAGTGGCTTTTTTTCTGCCATGCAAGTCAATGGCAGAAACCTGAACTTTAACATTACCCTGACTCTGTTCTGTTGCCACAAGAGGGTCGCAATTTGCCATGCAATCCTGCCGCAAGTAGGACTACATGGTGACCGAATCTGAGCCCTATAGGTTAAACAGAACCGGAGTTATGGGTTCCAGGTTTCTGCTCATTCTGACTTAGCCGGTTCAAAGCTTTCTCCGCCATTACGCTCAATGTTAGGACCCTCCTCGCCGGTGTGACCCTTTCTCGCCGCCAGTACTGCTCGGACCCTGTTGGGGTCAAGTGAGAGGGTTCCTAACATCTAGGGGCAAAATGAATTTTATTTCTAGGTGCCCTAGATCAGAAGTTCCCACGCCAATTGACCTAGTTCCCACGCCAATTGCGCACTCATTGCTCTTTTATTACAATGTTGCCGAGCTTGCAGTACTATCAAAGGAGCAAATGGAAACAATGTACAGTACAGTAAGATAAATCAACATGTTCTTTTATTGGTGCAGTAAGTTCAAAAACATTTATTTACAAATACAATGTTGAAGCATTTTAAGTAACAATAGGGCAAAACATGTACAGTACAATACAGTTCAGCATAACAGTATGGTCTCACTCAAAGTCCTCCACATTGTCCGTCCATGGCCGATTCCTTGCATGGCGCAAAACGCCATTAATGCAGTCTCTAACGCCTTTCATTACAGGATCTGTAACTGGATAAAAGCGTCGCATTTCTTCCATAATGTTTTTCCTTAAATTGACAGGAAGGGCCTTTTTTGCGCGATTCCCATCGTAGTTCACTTTGAAGGCCCAGTCGCAGTACAACGAGTAGGGAACATGGTGCTAAAAAATGATCAAGGCATACTTGTGGGGTACACCAGCACTCCTCACCCTATAATTCTCCCTGAGCGCCGGTAGCAGATCGCACAGGGTGATGTCGGGCACCGTTTCGATGCGAGCGGGTGAAGGTCTTTTGGGAACGGGTGTGCTTGAGGCTACGGGCGATGGTAGGTTGTCTGGGAGGAAGCTTTCCTCCGGTCGTGGTCACCGTGTTGTCTCCTGACGTGGTCTTGACGGGGTTGTCATGTCCTCCTCAACGGCATACATGTTCACTACATCTTCTGGTGGAGGGGGTGCACTTGCTGATGGAAGGGGGTCGAAGGTCCCATTCATCACATCCATGTCACGCCCCTGCTCCGAGGGCGGGGAAACAGGGGCATTAGCACCGAGCAAATAATGTATGCCCGCTATGTCAGCCTCTATCTTCTCCATCCGTCGATCCATCCGTTGTTCCATTTGTAGCAACCGTTGCTCCACATTTAGCATTGTCTGCAGAAGCACATCTATCTTTGCTAGCACAACAGAATTCCTGGGGAGATCCATACTTATCCCATTCAGCATCCGGTGTAACGAGCTGCTTCTTGTGCATGGCGTCTGGACATCTGGGGGGATGGGTGCAACGGAGGATGAGATGGGGGTTCCATGGACAGAAGCGGCATCGATGGAGAGTGGAGGAGGTGACCAGTGGATACCCAGTAGAGGAGAAGCGGCAGCGTCGTCGAAGAGGGATGGAGAAAGTGACCTTTGGATTTTCGGGCGAGAAGCAGAGTCGTCCAAGAGCAGAGGAGACAGTGACCCGTGGATTTCAGAGGCGGCAGTGTCGTCAGATGGAACCAGAGAAGATGGGGGTGGAGAAGACGGGCTGAAGTTTTCCGGGACAGCTACAGCAGAGTCGTTGAAGCATATGGGAGGAAGTGGTCTGTGGATTCGATAGGTTGGCTGCCATTCGTTCTGCGTCGAGAGTACATCACCGTATATATTCTTTATATAATGAGGCTTACGTCTAAGGAAACCCTTAACCCTTGGGGTCAGCAGAAGGTTTTCTTTATTGGCCTTAGCCTGTCGCTTTGCCCTTGGCGTGGAAACGGCAACCACCTTTCGCTTTTTCAGCATGACAGGCACGGCAGAGGTGAGTGGGTTCTTGCGTCCATAGAAACGGGGATGCTCCATGGAAGCAGGTGGCACAATGCAGTATCTGGACAAGGGCAAGTTCAGATAAAGATCATCGAGTGGTGGGCTATGCAAAGTGTGTGACCTTTTATGCATGGCTACCAGGTACAGGTGTTGAAAGTGGGCGTGCTCAAATGTGAGTCATTAACGTATAAATACACCATCCATTTTGTGGATTCACTGCACATTGAATACACATCGACTAAACATCGAATACACATTCTTGTGTTTGTATTTCTTTCTACTCGCAGAAATACCTGTTAAAAAGATTTCAAAGGATCTCAGCATGCGAATTAAGGAGATGTACACGAGCGGACACCGAATTGCTGCTATCCAATGCTGGTTAGCTACTTCTGGCCTCGTTGTACCATTAAGCACCGTGGGCTATCATGCATACGGAAAAACAGAGACTGGAAAAAGGCACCAAGGGTAACTAACGCGTAAGTATATTTATAAAACTTAACAAAAAAAAATAGAAAACTGTACTGTACGTACTGTACTGTTCATACAGTACAGTACATCTACAGTACAGTTCTGTATCTACTGTAATACTGTTGTTATTTCTGTTGATTTATATTACAACATAGTTTGTCTATTTATATTTATAGTACAGCAGTATACATTTTTTGTATATTTCAATTTATCTTACAACGGTATATATAGGATGTATATTTATATTTATATTACAACAGTATATTTATAGTGTATATTTATATTTATAGTACAACAGTATATATATTTTGTCTATTTATATTTATAGTACAGCAGTATACAAATTTTATATATTTCAATTTATCTTACAACTATATATATAGGATGTATATTTATATTTATATTACAACAGTATATTTATTGTGTATATTTATATTTGTAGTACAACAGTATATATATTTTGTCTATTTATATTTATAGTACAGCAGTATACAGTACATTTTCAATTTATCTTACAACGGTATATATACAGTAGGATGTATATTTATATTACAACAGTATATTTATTTTGTATATTTATAGTACAGCAGTCTATATTTTTTGTATATTTCAATTTATTTAATATTACAACATTATATTTACAGTATATACATTTTATATTGCTGCATATTAATAAAACAATATATTTTCTTTACATTGTAGGGAGACAACTCTTCTGGTGGACAAAATAAGTGAGGAGAATGAAAAGAGGAGTGCATTAAGGGTTAAAAACACTCTGCAGGAAAAGCACAATCTGACTGTATCCGAGAGCAGCATAAAGAAGATGAGACGCAGCATTGGATGGAAATATGGACGTGTGAGGTTAGTACTGGACAGTACAGGAGGTAAAAGTGTTGTTTAGCAAACTGTACTGCACTGTGCCGCTAAAATTTTTATTCCTTGTCATTACAGAGCGTACCCCATGATACGGAAGCAAACAAAATCAAGAGAGTGCTCCAGGCCCAGGCATGGATCGACAGTGGGGAGACTTTCCAGGATTGCATCTTCACTGATGAGTCTACTGTGTCACTGGAGAGATTTGCAAGCTTTGCATTCCACAAAAAAGGCCGCATATTTTTGAAGCCGCGGCCAAAACACCCTGTGAAGCTGCATGTGGGGTGCCATCTCTAGGCGTGGACCGGGATGCATTGACATCTTTGAAGGTAAAATTTATCAAATATAATGTCGCCTAATGCACTGTACTTGACTAGTGTTGCCTTACCGTATGCACTGTACTGTACTATTGTGCAGTTTTTTGAGCACTTTTCTTTTCTTGCTATAGGAATCATGAATAAAGCTTTCTTCCAAGACAACATTGTGCCCGAGATAGTGCAATAAATCACACACGAGTTCCCCGATGGTCACCGCTTCTACCAGTACAACGATCCCAAGCACACCGCGTCAACGGCGCATATCCTTGAGCGCGGCATCAACTGGGTGAAGACGCCAGCGGAGTAAGTGCAGTAGACCGTGTCCCATTTTTGTTCCCCTCTTTTTTTTAGCTCTTAAACCAATTGTCCTTTCTTTCCAATGACAGATCGCCAGACTTCAATCCGATCGAAATGGTCTGGCATCAGCTGAAGGACCATATCCGGAAAGTGGCGAAACCCTCCAAAAAGGACGAGTTGTTGAAAGGCATAATGAGTTTTTGGAACGATGTACTCACCGTGGAACGCTGCAATAAATATATAGACCATATTGCCACTGTGTTGCCCATTGTCATCGCGCGTAATGGGCAAGCATCAGGAAAGTAGTACTGTGCTGTAGTATTGTAAGTACAGTATGATACAGTAGAGGCAACGCTTATTCTAACATTTGCCTTCAACTAGCCGGGTTACATTCAGGGTATGTGCTGGGTATGTTCTGGGCTAGTTTGAGGCACATTTAAGGCATTTCTGCATTGACTAACGACCCATAGGATTAACACAGCAGGGATCCCTGGCATTCCAATTCAGTTTGAATGGGACTGCCAGGGACCCCCGCTGTTAATCTGATAGGCCATTAATCAATGCAAAAATGCTGGGGATAGTTTAAGGAAATGTATTCAGAATGTACCTGGGTGTACCTGGGTCTTTTGGGGAATTGCCACTGGTTTTTGTTAGAATAATCGCTGCCTCTACTGTACAGGTAAGTATGGCACAGAATTTTTCTTTCCAGATAGTAAGAGTATACACTACAGTTGTTAGTTTTTCTTTACAGAGAGAGCAGCACCAGCCATCAGGTTCAAGTACAGTACATAGAATTTAACCGTAGTCAGAGTATACAGTAGTTACAGTATACAGTAGACTAGTTTGACAGTACTACAGTAACTGCGTACTAACTGCTCCATTTTTTTCTCTCCAGCGAGAAAGCTGCACCAACCACCTACAGTAGTTCTGCCATAATACAGTACAGTACGCACATACAGTACAGTAACTGCACTAATTTTTTGTTTTCTTGTAGTTTCAGGAAAAAGGGTGGCCTAGGGGGGGGGGTGTTGCGTCCAGTCTAATCTGCTTGTACTGTACAGTCAAATGTACAGTATATAAACAGCAGTAATGATGTACACAAAACCTCTCCTCTCTCAATGAACTACTGTACTGCAGACAGAATGAGGAAAAGATAAAGATGGAAAAAAAATATTACTACAGTATACAGTATATAGTATACAGTATATATTATACAGTACATTACAGTACTGTATATAGTATTAAATAATATTCTTATAAATTTGCATTACTCATGTTTCCCCATGTTTTACTAATGTTTTCCAAATGGTTATCCAATTTCAATCTGCCAAAAGAACTTAATAAAGACTGCATTACTGTATGTATTATTCCTGATTATTATATTTATATTTGTATTTTTTGGTTCCTGATAAAATAAAATAAATATTTATTCACTTTCAAGTAAATCATAATCATTGACAACCACCCTTACAGTGCAATATCAGTGTACTCTCAATTCTCACTGTGCTGTGCACATCAGATTTACATTTCCAATTCGAGAGGGGATTTTCCAAAGCGTTACCGTTAACAAAACAGGCCTCTAAGGGTTGGGGAGGGGGATGGTGTGATTAGACGCAGGCGTACTTAGTCTTTGTCGCTCGGCTATGGGCGGATTAAGAACACAATGGCAATATGCAGAAGATCAACGACCCAGTGGAGAGAGGGGGATGGTAGGCTAGGGTGACTCAGCCGATTGACGCTTGGCTAGGGAGGGATTAAAAACTCTGGAGGTGTGTGGCTGAAATAGTTAACAGCACTGTCATTTCAAAAGGCAGTTCATCATAATAATTTGATGAATAAACCCCCAAATACAGTGTACAACCCCCAAATACAGTACATAAAAAGCAAGTCACTTTAACTCCCTGTGCCCCATGCACAGGCTGCAGTATGTATTATTGTGTGTTGATGGTTACAATTGCTGTGCACTTTAAATGTTTCAACATTGTACAGTATTTGTAAATAAATGTTTTTGTACTGACTGCACCAATAAAAGAACATGTTGAATTGCTGCACTGTTTTTTTACTGCCTGACCGCAAAGCCGCAATCTCGGCAACATTGTAAAAAAAGAGCAATGAGCGCGCAATTGGCGTGGGAACTAGGTCAATTGGCGTGGGAACTTCTGTTCTAGGGCACCTAGAGATAAAATTCATTTTGCCCCTAGATGTTAGGAACCCCCTCACTTCACCCCAACAGTGTCCGAGCAGTAATGGCGGAGAGAAAGGGTCACGCCGGCGAGGAGGGTCCTACCATTGAGTGTAATGGCGGAGAAAGCTTTGAACCGGCTAAGTCAGAATGAGCAGAAACATGGAACCCATAACTCCGGTTCTGTTCAACCTAGAGGGCTCAGATTCGGTCACCATGTAGTCCTACTTACGGCAGTATTGCATGGCAAATTGCGACCCTCTCGTGGCAACAGAACGGAGTCAGGGTAATGTTAAAGTTCAGGTTTCTGCCATTGACTTGCATGGCAGAAAAAAAGCCACTTTGGTAATTTGCTTCTAAACTGTCTTTTGGTACCTCCGGTTCCGGGGGTCGTGCAAGGCTGATATTTTGCCACTGTGGCAAGGGTCCTTCCGCATGAGGGCCAGGCAAATTTCAACCCGCTCAGACCCACAGAACGGGTTATTTTAAATAATATTTATATATTTATATATGTTTATTTTAAAGATATTAAAGAATGTACTGTATGTATTTAAAACATGTGACTGTAAACCATACTGACTGACAAATGTTTTCACACCCTGATGCAATATCAGTGTACTCTCAATTCTCACTGTGCTGTGCACATCAGATTTACATTTCCAATTCGAGAGGGGATTTTCCAAAGCGTTACCGTTAACAAAACAGGCCTTTAATGGTTGGGGGAGGGGGATGGTGTGATTAGACGCAGGCGTACTGAGTGTTTGTAGCTCGGCTATGGCCGGATTAAGAACACAATGGCAATATGCAGAAGATCAACGACCCAGTGGAGAGAGGGGGATGGTAGGCTAGGGTGACTCAGCCGATTGACGCTTGGCTAGGGAGGGATTAAAAACTCTGGAGGTGTGTGGCTGAAATTGTTAACAGCACTGTCATTTCAAAAGGCAGTTCATTATAATAATTTGATGAATAAACCCCCAAATACAGTGTACAACCCCCAAATACAGTACATAAAAAGCAAGTCACTTTAACTCCCTGTGCCCCATGCACAGGCTGCAGTATGTATTATTGTGTGTTGATGGTTAGAATTGCTATGCACTTTAATGTTTCAACATTGTACAGTATTTGTAAATAAATGTTTTTGTACTGACTCCACCAATAAAAGTGAACTTAAAGTGATTTGTTACCGGCGCTAACCACACCCAATCTGTGATAAAATAGTGCACAAAATTAAAATTCAAAATAAAATGTGTCAAGGTGATCACTGATCAAATTCTCAACCTTCCAGGAATGTGTACAGATTCCTTTCAATAGTAGCTTGTCCGGGATGGGAAGGGAGCGAAGATAGCAGGGATACACCATGAAAAATAAAAAATAAAATGCATACAATAGTGTAATAAGTTCTTTTCAATCTGGATAAAACATGTATGTCTTGGCTCTATAGCAATGCCTACTTACAGCAGGTCAAAAGGTAAAAAGCATTGATCTACACAGCAGGTAGAAAGGTGTCAGGATCTTCAGGAACAACAGCCCAGGTTTACAGCATAAGAAATCAGCACCTCAGCTCAGACGTCAGTAGATGTGAGTGGATCAGAGACATGCAAAAGAAAGGCAGACCATAGTGTCGATCGTGCATAAAATTTATATAAACAAACAACAAATTTTAGGAATTGTACTCACATTGTGTACATAATCATAGTTCACATAAGGCTTTACTTGAGGCAAATGGAGTGCTGGTTAAGTGTGGAGCAGCTCACCAGGGATCTTCTCCTTAGACTCACAACAGACCGGGTGGGAGATGGCGTCTGACGTCACATCCGCTGTTGGGGTGACGGCATCCGGTCTTGGAGGCAAACGGTGGGGGAACTCAGCAACTCTGAAGCCTTCAGTAGAAAGAGCAGCTGCAGCAATGAAAGTGGCTCTACGCGTTTCGTCGTACTAGACAACTTCCTCAGGAGCAAGGAGTATTTGTAAATAAATGTTTTTGTACTGACTCCACCAATAAAAGAACATGTTGAATTGCTGCACTGTTTTTAACTGCCTGACCGCAAAGCCGCAAGCTCGGCAACATTGTAAAAAAAGAGCAATGAGCGCGCAATTGGCGTGGGAACTAGGTCAATTGGCGTGGGAACTTCTGTTCTACGGCACCTAGAGATAAAATTCATTTTGCCCCTAGATGTTAGGAACCC
Source organism: Ascaphus truei (assembly GCF_040206685.1). NCBI lineage: Eukaryota > Metazoa > Chordata > Amphibia > Anura > Ascaphidae > Ascaphus > Ascaphus truei. Next base: position 71,301,689 of record NC_134485.1, on the reverse strand, counting down.
CCTCACTTCACCCCAACAGGGTCCGAGCAGTAATGGCGACGAGAAAGGGTCACGCCGGCGAGGAGGGTCCTACCATTGAGCATAATGGTGGAGAAAGCTTTGAACCGGCTAAGTCAGAAAGAGCAGAAACCTGGAACCCATAACTCCGGTTCTGTTCAACCTAGAGGGCTCAGATTCGGTCACCATGTAGTCCTAGTTGCGGCAGGATTGCATGGCAAATTGCGACCCTCTCGTCGCAACAGAACGTAGTCAGGGTAATGTTAAAGTTCAGGTTTCTGCCATTGACTTGCATGGCAGAAAAAAAGCCACTTTGGTAATGTGCTTTTAAACTGTTTTTTGGTACCTCCGGTTCCGGGGGTCGTGCAAGGCTGATATTTTGCCACTGTGGCAAGGGTCCTTCCGCATGAGGGCCTGGTGAATTTCAACCCGCTCAGACCCACAGAACGGGTTATTTTAAATTATATTCTCGCAATTGGCATGGGAACTACTTAGGGCCTCGGTCAAGTTCACGGCCAATTGGCGTGGGAAATTCTGTTCTAGGGCACCTAGAAATAACATTTATTGTGCCCCCAGATGTTAGGAACCCCCTCACTTCACCCCAACAGGGTCCGAGCATGTACAGTACTGTACTTTAAAATAAATTAAATATGCAATTTTACTATTACTGCGCGCGCACGCACAGACTGTGTTGAACCACGAAGGTATTAGACTTCAAAGACAACAGCTCACAAACGCCCCCATGCATTTTTACACAGCATTGCAGTATTGCAGAAAGCGGGAATAAAATGTTTAAATCACAGCCTCGAAAATAACGCAATACATCCCGGGCGAAAACGATACAAAACCGCACATCACCGGGATATTCCGAAATTCGCGGAGCTAGCCGAGTTCGAATAAAGTTGGTCGCCACTGTAGGTTATCAACAATATATACCAGTCTTCTAGCCGAAAACAACCATGTAAAATCATTAAGAAGGATATTACTCTAGCAAATCCCAGTGACATTGCAAATGCATTCAATGAATACTTTGTGGGTTGTGCTATGTACTAACTTATTACTGAAACGAAACCCAAACTACATACATGAACCTAATTCTGGGAGTACCCCTATAGCCCCACCCTCTCCCAACACTGCCCACAGTTTTCAATTTGTCCCAGTATCTGAAGAGGAGATTACACAAGAGCTCCTCAAATTAAAACTAAGCAGCCAATGTGGACCTGACCTACTGCAATCTAATTTCACATGACATGGTGCCCCAGCCATTGCCAAACCGCTTGCTTCCCTAATAAACTCTATTTTGTCTTCAGGTCATATCCATAAGACCTGGAAAACTGCCAGAGTTGTCCCAATCTTCAAAAGTGGGGACAAAAGCAATGTCTCAAACTACAGGCCAATCTCTCATATCCGAATACTATCAAAAGTCATGAAAAAATGTGTTCACTCCCAATTAAGTGATTACTATACCAAGACAAATGTCCCTAGCAAATTCCAAGCTGGCTTTCACCCAAAACACTCCACGGTAACTACCCTCCTATATGTTTGCAATGAAATCCGGTGTGGAATGGAACTGGGACAACTTACTGGTTCAATATTCCTAGATTTTGCAAAGGCTTTTGATACTGTTGACCATGTTATATTGTTAAACAAGCTCCAGTGCTCTGGAATAGGGAAGTATGCTTTAAACTGGTTTCATTCCTACATATCAGATAGATCCCAACATATGTCTATCTCCAACCCCTTGGATCTCACCTGGGGTGTTCCGCAAGGCTCTGTTGTGGTGCCCATACTCTTCTCATTGTTCTTTAATGATCTTCCTACAGCTTGTTAAGGAGCCTCAATACATATGTATGCAGATGTCACAATCTTATATACACACAGCCCTAACCTCTCTGACCTTGGACACATACTTCAATCTGACTTTCTGAGACTTGAACATTGGATTTCCCCCCCCCAAAAAAACTGTATTAAACATTGACAAGGCTGTAACAATGGTATTTGGGAACAAGGCTACATTTCTTAAGCTTCCAATGAATGAGCTCCAGATCAGAATAATCTCTAACACATCCTAGCCCCTATTGCTAGTTGCAAATATTTGGGCATATGGTTTGACTCCTATTTAACATTTGGGTTGCACATTGATACCCTGATGTCCAAAACCTATGGCAAACTAGGTGTACTACAGTATATAGAAACAAATCATCACTAAGTCTGCTGGTCAGAAAGCACATCGCACAGAAGATGCTGATGCCAACTATAGACTATGGGGACAAAGTATAAGGCAAGGTACCCCAAACTCACCTTAGAAAACTTGATACCATCTACTACTCAATATGTCACTTTGTCCTTCAATGCAATTACAACACACATCACTGCAAAATGCTCAAAGAACTAGATTGGTCATAACTTGAATCTAGGCGAAAAGTTCCATCTCTCCAGTCTTTCCTTCAAATACTTTCTGGGCAAGCTACCATGCTTTTATGAAAAAGCCTCTCACTCCTACTACATGCAGCACTTATCATCTGAGATCATCTGAGATCTAACTCCAAAAGACTGTTCATGGTCCCAAGGTTCAACAAAGTATCTGGTCACTCCTCCTTCTCTTACTGTGCACCCCAACTGGAACAATCTACCAGAGACTCGCCGCTACCTGTCTAAATTCTTTCAAAACCAAAGCTGTCACATTTTAATCTGGTCTGTAACTATTACTGTACATACACCTATAATATATATTGTCTTTAACTGTGTGTGCAATGTCTTGTATACAGTATAATGTATAACCCTGTTCACTTAATGTAATGATGCACAGTATTTGTAACCATGTATTTGTGATCATAACTCTGTGCCTAGGACATATTTGAAAATGAGAGGTAGCTATCAATGTATTACTTCCTTATAAAACATTTTACAAATAAATATATTAATTTCACATGATATTAATTTATATTAATTTGATATGATACCTGTATGATATTAATTTAATAGGATATGATATTTATTTTATATATGATATATGATATTCATTTCACATATGATATGATAATCATTTCAAATATGATATTAATTTCATGTATGATATTAATTACACATGATATGATATTTTATATGATATGTGTAACAGGGACTTATCCCTGTTTAAGTAAAACTGACTCTAAATACTCTGAGGAATCAATCAGGGAGTGTCAGGGTCGTACCGAGTTCACACCCACTCGGTGCGTCATGCCGCTTACCTGCTGTCGCATCCCGCCGCAGTGGGCGACACGGCCATAATGCAGAGCACACGCCTACCTCATGCCCCCTGAGCACATCACCTCTGCCTTCTGGGAGCGTGCAGGGAGTCCCACCTGCACGCACATCTCAGCGCATCGCACGGCACATCCAGATGCACGCGCCACACGTGCGTGCACATTTCAAACAAGTTAATGCCTACACTGGCCTCAGCTGGGTTACACCTGGACCACATCAAGCCTGGGCCTATCACCGCTCTACCTACATTTAACCACTCTTCCCTTCTTCTCCCTCATTGGTTCCCTTCTGTATTTATACTCATTCAGCCCTCTGTTTGTTGCTGAGCATAGACCCTTGTCTATGCATCGTGCTCATTTGCAGCCTGAGTACCTGTCTCTGTTCCTATCAGTATCTCTGCTGTGACCCTGCTTGTGCCTGACATGCCTCTTCTTTACCACCATGGACCGCGGCTTTATAACGGACTTCTACCCTCTCCACTCTATGACCTCGGCTTACAACAATGACTATTCTACACTCTCCAACCCCGAAACATGGCAAGTACCCTCAACTCTCTCCACTCTCCTACCCTGGCCCGGCTACACATCCCTGTCTCTGCAACTCGGACCTATCCCCATGGCTTAGGGCGGTGTTCATATACTTCCCCACCTCAGCCCCGCGGTCCAGTCCAGGTTGTAGTGAGCATCCGTGACATTATGCTCAGCCAAACACACCTGGCGCTCAGGTGGTCTAACAATTGCAAAGAATTGAAGCTATGTTTAAACTGGTGGAGGAGTGTTTTGAATCAGAGTAATCAATGGATGGAGGGGTTCCAACGATCTCTAGGGGACATAGACACCCGAGTTACTGTCCTTCAACCAGCCATCCCAATGCCTACAGTGTAGGTATCTATCCCTGTTACCCCCACCCCAAGTTCGGAGCCACGTCTCCTGACCCCCAACCACTATGGGGGAGACTCTCTGGGTTGTCGAGGTTTTCTTAACCAGTGTTCCATACATTTTGTACTGTTACTGACACACTTCTCTCCATGTTTTAAGGTGGCGTATATAATTTCTCTCCTGATGGATGATGCTCTGGCATGGGCCTCGCCGATTTGGGAGCAAAGACCCGATCTCACATCCGACTTTGACCGATTTACAGCGGAATTCCAAAGGGTCTTTGACACACCAGGAAGGAAGGTAACTGCAGCCTCTACCCTGTTAAACATATCCCATGGAAATCACACAGTGGCTCGATACGCCCTCGAGTTCTGTACCATTGCCACCGAGACCAGATGGAATGACAAAGCATTGATGGCCACGTTCTGGCAATGGCTTTCCGAGAACCTCAAGGATGAACTGGCGGCACTGGAACATCGGACAGTATTAGAAGCATTGGTGGCCCTTTGTATCTGGATGGACTAACGCCTCCAGGAGAGATGGATGGGGAGAGGTAAACGCTTATGAAGTACACCTGCATTTCTTCCCTCACCAACCCCTAGCGGAAATTTCACGACTGTAGCAGTTGAGGAACCCATGCAACTCGGACTTACCTGCCTGTCCACTGTCAATCTACCAGCAGGAACATATTACCTCAACCCATCCTAGTGGAGGGACAACAGAAGTTCGCGGTCCAGGCCATCATCAATTCAAATGTATCTAGGGGAAACTTCAATACCTAGTAATACACTGGAAAGTTTTTGGCCTAGAAGAATGGGAATGAATCTCACAAGACCAGGTACACGCACCTAAATTAACTCGGGAGTTCCACCACAGGTACCCCTCAAAGCCATCCTAGGGTCGTCCAGAGGCCTCGCCTCAAGAGGGGGGGTACTATCAGGGTTGCACCGAGGGCACGCCCTCTCGGTGCATCCTGCCGCTTACCTACAGTCACATACCGCCGCAGCGAGTGACACGGCCGTACTGCTGGGTCCACGCCTACCTAACGCTCCCTCGGCACTTAACCTCTGCCTTCTGGGAGCGCGCGGGCAGTCCCACCTGTGCGCGCATATCAGCGCATAACACGACACATCCAGAAGCACGCACCGCACGCACGTGCACATCTCAAACAAGTTAATGTCTACACTGGCCTCAGCTGGGTTACACTTGAAACACATCCAGCCTCGGCCTATCACCACTCTACCTACATTTAACCACTCCTCCCTTCTTCTCCCTCATTGGTTCCCTTCTGTATTTATACTCATTCAGCCCTCTGTTTGTCGCTACGCATAGACCCTTGTCTATGCACCGTGCTCATTTGCAGCCTGAGTACCTGTCTCTGTTCCTATCAGAATCTCTGTTGTGACTTTGCTTATGTCTGACTTGCCTCTATTTTACCCACCTGGACCACGGCGTGTTTAACGGACTTCTTAAAATATATATATACATTTTCAGGGGTATGTGGATGAGGTGCTTCCGCGATTGATGTCCAGTACCTGTTTTCCTTGATTGGCCCCAACCTTGATGATTATCTAGAGGGAGAAAAATTACAACCTTGGAACACCCCAATCTTAACATCTGAGATTGGTGCGTGGATGGCCTCCATCGCTTTAAATGTTTATGTCCACAAAGAACATCTGTGAGGACTACAGCTTTTAGCGGCATATACACACCATTCTACCATCTGCATAAGACTTCAGCCGCAGATTCTGACAATCACTAACTTTGGCGACGTAGTACAGATATTGATTGGTTGTGTCTATTTAGCGTCACCATGGAAAGCACGCATCGCTTAACTCTAGAAGACGGAACTAGGTTATACACACCCTTACTACAATGATGCGTTGCTCATTAGCATAGTACAAGTGAATAAATTATACCAAACTCCAGCCACTGATCTGGTCAATCATTGGCCTCGGTGGTGTAGATACTGATTGGCTGCATTTGTCTGGCGTCTGGTTGCCATGGAGACGACGCGCTACACAACGAAAGATGGTGCAGACATATGATCACATGATTTGGATGGTCCAATGAGGATCTGGACTTGCTATAATTCAACAGCTGCTTGCATTCAGGGCAATTTTGGCACGAATGAACTAATAAGGATACTCTGATATAAATAGATTCTTAGAAGGAAAACTTCTCACTGGCGAGAGAGAAGAAACAGCGGGCACTGCTCGGCAATTATTGAGGCTGGACTGCGCTGGAGTAAAAAGTTATTTATTGACCATATGCAAAATGGATGAAAAGTGGCTTGTCCTTCAGGTATATGATTTTACCGTAAAACAGGAGATAGGCAATGACCAAGGAAATTCTAGGGGTCTCATCTTGAAGGGAGGGGGTGAGAAGATAGGGGCAGCATGGCATAATTTTGACGTTTGCATACAGTACATTGCTAGTTACTGTCCAGGAGAAAGAACCACAGGGCGAAGTAGGGAGCATAGACCGATCCACAAATTGGATCTGGATCCTAGATGAGTTCGAATAGTCGGGTCCAATTCTGGCATTAAGACAGGGTGTGGCAGAAGAGTTGAAGTCACAGTTCCAATGTCAGGGCAGGAGAGAAGCAATGTAGTCAAGGTCCCAGTTCCAAGACAGGAGAGAGGAAAGGAAATCCAAAGATAGACAGGGATCAAATACAGGCAAGACAGAAGGTACGAACGCAGGCAGGATCCAAAGTAGGAACAAAGACACAGTGTACTTCGCAGAGGCAAGGACTGAGTCAACATGAAAGACTTTTAAAGGGTAACCAGGTGCAAACAATTACCATTCCAATATGAGGCTGAGTTCCTGTTTTGGTGCCATCTTTGTTAACCTTGTCAAGACAGGAATCATACAAGTTGGTTCCATGAATTCTCACAAATGGTATATTAAAGGTTAAGTCCACTTGTTGCCCCAACAATCAAAATGGCAACTCAGTTAACTGGCTAACTGGGTTAACTGGCACTTTCCAGTCTACAAAATGGCTGTCTGCCTTGATAATGTGTAACCTTGAGTTAGCTATATGTAAAACACTGTGTTTTCTATAATTGTGTGGTTTCTGTAAATGTAAATGCATGGGCCAGTAAAAATGGTGTAGTGGCAAGCATACAATGAGTCATAGGGCTATCCTTTGTGTGGGGCCAGGTACAGTTCAGTGCTTGAGAAATTTTGTGCAGTGGATAAAGATGAGCCCATCTGCTTGGAGAGTCCACACTTCCAAAGTGGAGGCATTGTTCTTGTAAGGAATCGGGGAAAACGTACCCTGTGGCGTGTTCCCTCCTTAAATGCTGCTCCACACACCTCCATGCCACTTACAAAACGCACGTTCACGAAGGACTTGCTACTCCACGATGGAGCTTGGCTCCGCCCCCGCATGTGACGCGCGTCCACGTGACGTCGTGCACCGCTCCCCCTGTAAAAGTTTTCTGTTCTTTCCCAACACCCAGTGTAGCCAGCTTAAGGTGTTGTTCTCAATTACCACTGTGAATTTCTTGCCATACACATATGGCAGAAGCTTCCTCAAAGCCCAGACAATTGCTAAGCACTCCTTATCCATGGTAGCGTACGTGACTATCACCAAGCACAGGACAAAGTAATTGAATAAACAGGGTTTATTCTGGCAGAACCAGCAAATAAAAAACAAAATCACAGAAATTACATACACTCACCAACTTGGGACCTGGGGGAAGACTCTACCCTCACTAGGTGCAGGGAGCCTGCTTCAGTAGGCTTACCCTGACAGCTTCTTCTTCAGGTATCACAAAGTGTTGGATACACAGCAGCCACTTTGTAAATTCCTCCAGTTGTAGCTCCGTCAAGTACGTAGGATCTCTTTCAGAATCCTACTAGCTTGTCTCTGTAGATGAATCTCCGTCAGACGTCAAAAATGTTCTCCATAAAACTCCAAAGATGTTCTGGTGCTCTGATCAGTAGTGCTCCTTACATAGCCCTTGGTGGCTACCTTTACTATGGAGATGGACCCTACAACCAACCTGAGCATGGATTGAGATGGTGCAGCCAATACCCATCTGAGGGCTCGCCTGGCTTCACTGGTCAGAGGAGGGGGCGTGCTAAGGCACCCAAGACCTACCACTGGGTGGGAGCCACAGAGTCTTCAGTGAGCAAAGTCTCTCCTTGCTGAGAGCCCATCCCCTAACCAGATTGTCCACTCTTCCCCACTCACCAAGCGTCTTGACACCTTGCTGCTCCCAACCTTTGTCCTAATCCTATCATTTCTATGGAACAGCTCAGCTAAGTGAGTTACTGAGATTGCTAGAAAGGACAACACATAAGTACTTTTCAGTTACATAGCCCACTCTACATTTACAGCGCTGACATTTAAATTACATCACAGAACACAAATCACTTCACATATACATTGCTGGTTCACTAGACTGGGGGATTGCATCAACAGGGAATAAAAGTGCTTTATATACAATATTTACACACATAGGACATTTTATGTCATAGATTGTTTATATTGCATGTTTTCCCCAAGACATAAAGTACATTTGGCCAAAATCAGCCTTAGATAGACGGCCAAGTTACACCTTTTTGGGATAGATAGCTGGGCTTCACCTTTCTTTTGTGATGCCAGCTACCTCTACCGTTACAGTTCTCGACCCTGTCCTCACCCACCTTGCTGAGGATTTCACAAATGCAATATGTGGAGGCATCAGTTTGTACCAGGGATTGCTGCTCTAGTCGTGGCCTGCTAGGATAGATGTGCTGGCAAGGGAATATTTGAAAGCATTGAATGTGGTCTTGCATCCCAGACACAGGGTCACAGTATGTGGATGCTGCTTGTTTGTCATCTGTCAGAGGCTTAGCAAAGCCAATATAATGTGGCACAAACTTGTGGCATAACCCGGCTGTCCTAGAAAGCAAGCACCTGATTCTGCATGTGGCGAGTCCGCCACCAGAAGATGGCCTCTACTTTGACAAGCTCTGACTTGAGCTGTCCTCAACTCACCCGGTGTCTTAGGTGCTGAACCATGGCCATGCTTAATTGGCATTTGGTGGGTTTCAGAGTAAGTCCTGCCTCCCTTATCTAGTCTATTACAACTGCTATGTGCTGCAAATGCTCATCCCATGTCCTGCTAAGTACAGCCAGACTGTCCAGGTATGCTCTGACATACCACTGTATCCCTTCCAGCAACCTACTACTCAAGCATTTAGAAGGTAGCTAGAGTATCGTGCCTTCCTCCTTTGTCACACAGTCAGGGCTCTTTCTGGATTATCAACATGGCCTCCTCCAGGACTTCAAGTAGGGTTGGCTCCCTAACTCTGCAAGCTTCTTGTGCTTCACTTGGCAGAACAATTGGGGCCACCTGACTGGTGGCTTCCCGGAATTGGTTTTGGGTGACCAGGGTGGCCTAATCTCACACCCAAACTGCCCTAGATCATTATCAAGAAACACATTGCTATTATGATATGACAAAACACCCACCTGTCTGTAACATCAGCCGCTCCCCAATCTTGGAATACATGGGTCAAAGGGGCCTCCATCTGCCATTCGGACTTTGGCATGCTGTAATGGTAGAATATCCACAGGAGCAATCAAACAATTAACATGCATATGGAACTCTGTCAGCCACAGAAGGGGAAAACTTGGGAGTCATCCTATCATCTAAGCTACACGCTGGATGGTTAACTCCTTGCAGTACAGAACCCATTCCTGGACCTTCAGAAGGCAACGGTGCAGGAACTCAGCTGCTCAGCTGCTTTCTAATGTCTTGTTTGACAAAGTTTCGTATTTTCAAAACTTTTGAAAATGTCTAGAAAGTTGCAGTGAATGTCCTCAAATGTTTTGCCATCTCTGAAACATACTTTTATCATTTTGTGGGATTATTTTGAGTTGTGGGTATTATTGGTTGGATTGGTACTGCACCGACACACTTTATTCGAGTAAATACCCGGTATGTACCTGGCAGATACCTGGAATGCGCCACTCCTAACCTCTGACAAGCCCCGTTGCATTTGCCTTCCCAGCCTGGGTTCATGCCTGGCTGATGGGCGGCTGATCTGTTAAATGATAATGATTAGGATTTAATAGGCTGCAATGCTTCGCGTGTCTACCAGATGGCATAAATTCATGAATTGTAATGCAGTTTATATATATATACTGTGCAGTATTGCAGCCAGTGGGAATAAAATGCTTCAATCCCTGCTTGGAAAATAACTCAATGTACTCGGGCAGAAAACAGTCACAAACCTCAATACACCCGGGTATACCCGAATTCGTGGGACTAGCCAAGCTCGAATAAAGTGTGTCGCCAGTGTATGAGTGACAAATTGCAAGCAATATTCTTTGTACAGTATGTTAAAAAGATGAAAATTTTAAATAGCAGCATTAAATGCTACATGAGATAATGGTGAAAATCAGGGTTGCAGACATGATTGAGACATGTGAAAGAGCTCTTACAGTACAGTAAGTGATATTTTTATTTGCCGTGCACTGTACGGTGGAAGGTTTTAATAATTTTTTAACCAACCATTAATCTGCAAAATAAAATAATTAACACATTTACATTTTTTGTCTTGAAATTTTAATAAACAATGGGATTTGGCAAATTTCTTAAAAGACAACTTACAAACGGAACTATGACAAATGTAGACGCCTCAACAGTAATCTTAGAACCCAAATTTCCTCTAAATCACCACCCTGTTTAAATAAAAGTCAGTTGATTGTATCCTATATTATTTATTTTGCAGAATTCATAGCCAAATGCAACAAAGTTTCACTGTAAACATTTACCTGAAACATTGTGCATTTGGTTAGTCCTGCAAAATAATTGATGTAAAGATCTATTCAACTGATTTTTGTTTGAACAGTGCAGCGATTTTGAGGAAATATGTTTTTTAGGATTACTGTTGGTGGCAGAAGGGAGATCCCAGCATTTCTCTTTAGCCAGCACCAACACATCATGTTTTAAGAGACATTAAGATTTATGGAAGGAATGCGGTAGGAATTTACATTTACGTAGTGTTTTCATATTTGTAGTTCAAAGATATATTTGATTTTTTCAATATTATACTGTATAATAGTTTACTTATTTTATATGGAATTAATAACCTTTGTCTGAGTTAACCTGTCCTCATCAATTTAACAATTGCTGGTGTGCATGGCAGTTGATTTTTGCTTTATTCTTTCTCATGGTCTGGCTAAGGGTCTTTGAGTTCTGCGGTCCTGCGAGCAATGCACTAATGGTTCCATCTAATCCCACACCATTGAACATCATACACAGGGGGCTATGCACTAAGCTCAATGGCTTTGCGTTCTGATTTGACCAAAAAACAGGTTCGTTAAAAAGTGAAGCCGGGGACGCGATGCACTAAGGCCTTGAGCCCATTTTTTATCGTACCTGCTCAAAATAGCTCAGAACAGCCACAGCGTACGTGTTGCTTTTTTCCCCCCAGCTAGCGTTCTTAACCTTTACGTGCGCTAGCTGATAGAAAAAAAAGCCGCATGTAACATTTGCATGGAGATTTGCCATCTCCATGCAAGACTGTTACAGGCGATCGTACACTAAATAAATAAATTTTAATAATAGTGTACATGAGCAGGGGGTCTCCGGAGATGAACCGCATTGGTTTCAGGTCCAAGGGCCCCCTACTTCAGGAGATATAGGCCCCGTTATGGGGTGCCGGTATCCCCTGCACTTTAAAGCTCCCGCGTCACGTGACCGGGTTATTTACATTCTGCAGTGGATACCGGCACCCCATAAAGGGGCCTATATCTCCTGAAGTAGGGGGTCCTCGGACCTGAAACCAATGCGGTTCAGCTCAGGAGACCACATGCACATCTACACTAGTATTAAAACACACATAACAATAAACAATATTTCATTACCGTAGCGGCTATACGCTATGGTAATGAAGCTGCTTTAATGTATTTTTAATAATAGTGTGCAGGAGCAGGGGGTCCCCTGAGTTGAACCGCATTGATTTCTGCTTCAGAGACCCCCTGCGTCCCGAGTTACAGGCCCCAGTATGGCTTATCGGGTGTAAGTGCGCCGCCATCTTTATAGCGTCTAAGACGCGACGTGGGCTCTATAAAGATGGCGTCCGCACTGGCACCGATGCCCCAAACCGGGGCCTGTAACTCGGGAAGCAGGGGTCTCTGAGGCAGAAATCAATGCGGTTCAGCTCAGGGGACTCCCTGCTTCCGCACACTATTAATAAAAATACATTAATGCAGCTTCATTACCTTAGCGGATAGCCGCTAAGGCAATGAAGGTGTTAAGGCACATTATCATGTTTATTGGGGACAATTGCCCCCAATAAACCACACACATCCCCCCCTGCCCCCTAACACATGCAGTACTGTAATGGTCAAAATTACTATTATCCACATATGCAGTGTTCGACAAATCACCCAAAAATCTACTCGTCCAACCAAAAAATCTACTCGCCACCTAGTCCCGCCCCCAACCCCGCCCCTAGTCCCGCCCCCAACCCTAGTCCTGCCCCCAACCTCGCTTTAAAATAAAATATATAAATAAAATACATTTAATAAATTCCTAGTCAGAACAACATTTGTTTTTGACATAAATGTATTTATTGTATTACATTATACTACAATTAATCCTTGTTACGTGTGTGTGCGTAAATGTCGGATCTAGAAATAAAAGCCTGGTGTGAATGACAAGTTTCCTGAACCCTTTAACCAGTGTCTGGATGTCCCCGCTTCACAATATCTAAAGCAGCAATCTTACCTGATCCGCAGTCCCTCAATGCACAGGTACCCTTATCCCGCAATGTTATACATTGGAGGGGATGTATTCCCTACCTCTGTTCTGGTTTAGGGGGGGTTCCGATGTCTTCCGTGTGAAGCTTGAGTCAGATCTGGAAGAAAGCAGTATAGGTTATTTCGGTGAAGTATAGGGCAAGTAAGATATATAGGATAAATAAGAGATCCAGAGTGTGGGGGAGAGAGAGAGAGAGAGAGAGAGAGAGAGAGTGTGGGGGGGGAGAGAGAGAGAGAGAGAGAGAGAGAGAGAGAGAGAGAGAGAGAGAGAGAGAGTGTGGGGGGGGGAGAGAGAGAGAGTGTGTGGGGGAGAGAGAGAGTGTGGGGGGGAGAGAGAGAGTGTGGGGGGGAGTGAGAGAGAGAGTGTGGGGGGAGAGAGAGTGTGGGGGGGGGGGAGAGATAGAAAGTGGGGGGAAGAGAGAGAGTGTGGGGGGAGAGAGAGAGTGTGGGGGGGGAGAGAGAGAGTGTGGGGGGGGGAGAGAGAGAGAGTGTGGGGGGAAGAGAGAGAGTGAGGTGGGAAGAGAGAGAGTGTGGGGGGAAGATAGAGAGAGTGTGGGGGGGAGAGAGAGAGAGAGAGTGTGGGTGGGGGGGGGGAGAGAGAGAAAGAGAGAGAGAGAGAGAGAGTGTGGGGGGGAGAGAGAGTGTGGGGGGAGAGAGAGAGAGTGTGGGGGGGAAGAGAGAGAGTAAGTTGGGGGGGAGAGAGAGAGTGTGGGGGGGAAGAGAGAGAGTGTGGGGGGAAGAGAGAGAGAGTGTGGGGCGAGAGAGAGAGTGTGGGGGGGAGAGAGAGAGTGTGGGGGGAAGAGAGAGAGTGAGGTGGGAAGAGAGAGAGTTTGGGGGGAAGAGAGAGAGAGTGTGGGGGGGAGAGAGAGAGAGAGAGAGTGGGGGGGGGGAGAGACAGAGAGTGTGGGAGAGAGAGAGAGAGTGTGGGGGGGAAAGATATAGAGTGTGGGGGGGAGAGAGAGAGTGTGTGGGGGAGAGAGAGAGAGTGTGTGGGGGGGAGAGAGAGAGTGTGTGGGGGAGAGAGAGAGAGAGGGTTGGGGGGGAGAGAGTGTGTTAGGGGAGAGAGAGAGAGTGGGGGGAGAGAGAGAGTGTGGGGGGAGAGAGAGTGTGGAGGGATAGAGAGAGAGTGTGGGGGGGAGAGAGTGAGAGAGAGAGTGAGTGGGCAGAAGAGAGAGAGTGTGGGGGGGGGAGAGAGAGTGTGGGGGAGAAAGAGAGAGAGTGTGGGGGGGAGAGAGAGATAGTGTGGGGGGAGAGAGAGTGTGTGGGGGGAGAGAGAGTGTGGGGGGAGAGAGAGAGAGAGAGAGAGTGGGGGGGAGAGAGAGTGTGGGGGGAGAGAGAGTGTGGGGGGAGAGAGAGAGAGTGTGGGGGGGAGAGAGAGAGTGAGAGAGAGAGAGTGAGTGGGGGGAAGAGACATAGTGAGTGGGGGGGAAGAGAGAGAGTGAGTGGGGGGAAAGAGAGAGAGTGAGTGGGGGGGGAGAGAGATTGTGGGGGGGAAGAGAGAGAGTTTGGGGGGAAGAGAGAGAGTGTGGGGGGGGAGAGTGTGGGGGGGAGAGAGAGAGAGAGTGTGGGGGGGAGAGAGAGAGTGTGGGGGGAAGGGAGAGAGTGTGGGGAGAGAGAGAGAGTGTGTGGGGGAGAGAGAGAGAGTGTGTGGGGGGGAGAGAGAGAGTGTGGGGGGGAGAGAGATAGAGTGTGTGTGGGGGAGAGAGAGAGAGGGGGTGGGGGGTAGAGAGAGAGAGGGTGGGGGGGAGAGAGAGATGTGGGGGGAGAGAGTGTGCTAAAGGAGAGAGAGAGAGTGTGGGGGGAGAGAGAGAGAGGGTGGGGGGAGAGAGAGATTGTGGGGGGAGAGAGAGAGTGTGGAGGGATAGAGAGAGAGTGTGGGGGGGAGAGAGTGAGAGAGAGGGAGTGGGCGGAAGAGAGGGAGTGTGGGGGGAGAGAGAGTGTGTGGGGGGAGAGAGAGTGTGGGGGGGAGGGGGAGAGAGAGTGTGGGGGGGGGGAGAGAGAGAGAGAGAGTGGGGGGAGAGAGAGTGTGGGGGGAGAGAGAGAGAGAGTGTGGGGGGGAGAAGAGAGTGAGAGAGAGAGAGTGAGTGGGGGGAAGAGACATAGTGAGTGGGGGGGAGAGAGAGAGTGAGTGGGGGGAAAGAGAGAGAGTGAGTGGGGGGGAGAGAGATTGTGGGGGGGAAGAGAGAGAGTTGGGGGGAAGAGAGAGAGTGTGGGGGGGAGAGTTTGGGGGGGAGAGAGAGAGAGTGTGGGGGGGAGAGAGATTGTGGGGGGAAGAGAGAGAGTGTGGGGGGAAGAGAGAGAGTGTGGGGGGGAGAGAGAGAGTGTGGGGGGGAGAGAGAGAGTGTGGGGGGAAGGGAGAGAGTGTGGGGGGAGAGTGTGTGGGGGAGAGAGAGAGTGTGGGGGAGAGAGAGAGTGTGGGGGGAGAGAGAGAGAGAGAGTGGGGGGGAGAGAGAGTGTGGGGGGAGAGAGAGTGTGGGGGGAGAGAGAGAGAGAGTGGGGGGGAGAGAGAGAGTGAGAGAGAGAGAGTGAGTGGGGGGAAGAGACATAGTGAGTGGGGGGGAAGAGAGAGAGTGAGTGGGGGGAAAGAGAGAGAGTGAGTGGGGGGGAGAGAGATTGTGGGGGGGAAGAGAGAGAGTTTGGGGGGAAGAGAGAGAGTGTGGGGGGGCGAGAGTTTGGGGGGGAGAGAGAGAGAGTGTGGGGGGAAGAGAGAGAGAGTGAGGTGGGAAGAGAGAGAGTGAGGTGGGAAGAGAGAGAGTGTGGGGGGAAGAGAGAGAGTGTGGGGGGAGAGAGAGAGAGAGAGTGTGGGGGGGAGAGAGAGAGTGTGGGGGGAAGGGAGAGAGTGTGGGGGGAGAGAGAGAGTGTGTGGGGGAGAGAGAGAGAGTGTGTGGGGGGGAGAGAGAGAGTGTGGGGGGGAGAGAGATAGAGTGTGTGGGGAGAGAGAGAGTGTGTGGGGGAGAGAGAGAGAGAGTGTGGGGGAGAGAGAGAGAGAGTGTGGGGGAGAGAGAGAGGGTGTGGGGGGAGAGAGAGAGTGTGGGGAAGAGAGAGTGTGGGGGAGAGAGAGTGTGGGGGGGAAAGAGAGAGAGAGAAAGTGGGGGGGAAGAGAGAGTTTGTGTGGGGGGGAGAGAGAGTGTGGGGGGAGAGAGAAAGTGTGGGAGAGAGAGAGAGAGAGAGAGAGAGAGAGAGAGAGAGTGTGGGGGGAGAGAGAGTGTGGCGGGGGGAGAGAGAGTGTGGGGAGAGAGAGAGAGAGTTTGGGGAGAGAGATAGAGAGTGTGGGGGGGAGAGAGAGAGAGTGTGGGGGAGAGAGAGAGAGAGTGTGGGGGGGAGAGAGAGAGTGAGAGTGTGGGGGGGGGGGAGAGAGAGTGTGGGTTGGAGAGAGAGAGAGAGAGGGGGGGGAGAGTGAGTGGGGGGAAGAGAGATAGTGTGGGGGGGAGAGAGAGTGTGGGGGGAGAGAGAGAGAGTGTGGGGGGGGAGAGAGAGAGAGTGTGTGTGGGGGAGAGAGAGAGAGTGTGGGGGAGAGAGAGTTTGTGGGGGAGAGATAGAGAGAGTGTGTGGGGGAGAGAGAGAGAATGTGGGGGAGAGAGAGTGTGTGTGGGGGGGAGAGAGAGTGTGGGGGGAGAGAGATAGAGAGTGTGGGGGGAGAGAGAGAGAGTGTGGGGGAGAGAGAGAGAGTGTGGGGGAGGAAGAGAGTAGGGGAAGAGAGAGTGTGGGGGAGAGAGTGAGAGTGTGGGAGAGAGAGAGAGAGAGTGTGGGGGAGAGAGGGAGAGTGTGGGGAGAGAGAGATAGTGTGGGGGGGAGAGAGAGAGAGTGTGAGGGAGAGAGAGAGAGAGAGAGAGTGTGGGGGAGAGAGAGAGAGAGAGAGAGTGTGTGGGGGAGAGAGGGAGAATGTTGGGGTGAGAGAGAGTGTGTGGGGGAGAGAGAGAGAGTTTATGGGGGATAGAGAGAGAGAGTGTGTGGGGGAGAGAGAGAGAGTGTGTGGGGGAGAGAGAGAGTGTGTGGGGGAGAGAGAGAGAAAGTGTGTGGGGGAGAGAGAGAGAGTGTGTGGGTGAGAGAGAGAGTGTGGGGGTGATACACAGAGTGGGGGGGTGACTGACTAGGGGGGGGGTGACTGTCTGGGGGAGGGGTGACTGTCTGGGGGTGTGACTAACTGTGGGGGTGACTGACTGGGGAGGGGTGACTGACTGGGGGGGGTGACTGACTGGGGGGGTGTGACTGACTGGGGGGGGTGACTGACTGGGGGGTGTGACTGACTGGGGGGGGGGTGACTGACTGGGGGGGGGGGGTGACTGACTGAGGGGGGTGACTGACTCGGGAGGGTGACTGACTGGGGGGGGTGACTGACTGGGGGGAGTAACTGACTGGGGTGGGGGTTACTTACTGGGAGGGGGTTACTGACTGGGGGGGGTTACTTATTGGGGGGGGTTACTTATTGGGGGGAAGAGGGTACTGATTGGGGGGGAGGTTACTGATTGGGGGGGTACCTCTGGTGTCACACACATACACATACTCCCATACACACACATACACACACACACACACACACACACACACACACACACACACACACACACACACACACACACACGAGGAAAGGCCGCGACCAGCACCACGCTCCTCCTCCACCCACACGCGCCCATCTCCCGCTCATGGGGGGGCAGGCCAATATCCCCCCCCCCCAATTAGCAGGGTGGGAGGCACGTGGCGAGGTATCCCCCAGCGGGCACCCCAGGGGACAGTCAGCCCCACCGTGGCCGCCACTGCCCTGCTCCCCTCGCCGGCATGTAGTCACAGTGCGCGGCCAAGCAGCTTTGCAGGCTGCTTATTTCTCTCAGCCCGCAGTGGCATGAAGCTCGTGGGGGGGGAGGGGCAGGCCGACATCCCCCCCACCTCATGCGGCTGCTGCACCGTCATGAAGCTAGCTGGTTCATGGGAGGCACGTGGTGAGGGGTGAGGGCCGAGGCCCCCCCCCCACACGCCAACCGGGCTGCAGCAGTGGGGACATCCCACCCCGGGCAGCGATCGGTGGATCGAGGGGCAGGGGAAGGGGACAGGTGCAGGATGAGCAAGGGACAGGAGCAGGGGACAGGAGCAGGGGACAGGGGACAGGAGCAGGGGACAGGAGAGCTGCTGCGGTGGGGAGTAGGGAGCCATGTGGGGACCAGGGAAGGAGCAGAGGGGCCGCAGCATGGCGAGTACTTACCCTCCAACAGATCTCCTGGCAGAAAGAATGGCCGCTCATTGGGGGCGGGCTCATATAGAGCCTGGCCGCGCGCCCACAAAACCTGGGAGCGCGCGCTAATCAGCTTTCCGGTAGGGGAAGTTTTTTTTTTTTTAGCGCGAGCAGGGAAATTTCAGCGCGAGCAGGGAAATTTAAAAAAAAACACCTGTGCTGCTTGGGCCAATATTTACACGCCCGGGGGTTAAATCCACACACCCCGGGCGTGTAAATGTATAGGATTGTCGAACACTGCACATATGGATAATAATGCATTTGCCCATTTTAAATACATATAAATTACAATTAATACAGTCAAACATAACCTTACGTTTTACAGGCACCCACGATGAAGGCCGTCTTCATCCTCATCTTCCTTCTGCCCATGCCTCTCCGGTGCTGCAAAACATAAACAACAATCACAATAGCCAATGTAATGTCCCCTAACCCATTAATCACCATAGCTGTTATTAAACACTACAGTCATTAAGGGGTTAACCCACCCTCACCCACCACTCGGGAGGCCTGCATACCCTCCCACACTAACCCCCCACCCCGTGATGCCAAACCACCCTCACCCACTACCCACAAGGGAGGCCTACCCACATATCCTAGGGGCCAATACACCCTCTCCCCCCCCCAACACATACAGTACAATAATATGCAAAATAACTATTATCCAGATATAGATAATATATTATTTGCCGATTATGAAACACATAAAACATGCATAAACCAAAATGTATTTCCCACGCTCTGATTGGCTACCGTACCATGTGAGGCCGGCCATGTTTCTTTTCATGACGTCATCTTAAAGGCAATTGAAGCACAACCATTCTGATTGGCTGTGCTTTCATTGCCTTTAAATGACGTCATTATTTTTTTTTTGTTCGGCCAAATCACATGTTTTTCGCGGCCCAATCAAGACCGTGGGAAACATTTGAGCAAAATGTGACGTTATAGGCCTATAAAAGCCTATGTCGCCTTTTTTATTGAAGCTAGTCGCCGAGAAGGGAACATCTCTCCTCCTAAGAAGAGAAGAAGGGTGTGGCGTAAGAAGACGGAAGAAGACGGAAGAAGATGGAAGAAGATGCATGAAGCCGGAGAAGACCCCATAAAACCCCAAAGAAGAAAAGAAGACCGCAAGACAGACGGGAAGGATTACAAATAGAAGAAAAAGACACAGACGTGGATTTGTAATGGTTTTTTATTTTATAGCTTACCTGTGGATTGGTTACTGTTCTTCCGGGTTGCCTGGATTTCGGTGAGTGGGCATCTAATGGTGAGCAAACAAAAAAAAAGTTAATTATTTTTTACTTTTACAGGTTTTTATTATTTTTCATTCATGTCTTTTATTTTTTCAGTCCCATTTAATGCCCGTTAATGTATATATTGTGACAAACGGCTTACTCTGGGGCTCCGTCGTTTGTCCGGGACTGTTTAGAACACGGTCTTTTAGGGTAGGTTAAATGATGAGGCGTCACGTACTGTTCCTTTAAACAGGCTATGCCTGGTTTATTCAGTCCCAGGCACTGAGACTGCCACAGTGCATACAACAGAAAACAGATCAAAACAAAAGCTGCTCACCTGAGCGATAACTTAACTTAGATATCCCTGACTCAGGGTTGGAAGTGGCTTTTCCACTCCCAACAACAAAACAAGGTACTTTTGCAGTCTTATATAAATGAACAGAAAGATTGAACCTGTTTGGGGAAGAGGCTTCTCCCCTCTGTAGTTCAGCAGCCTTCCAGCCTCCTGGCTCTTATGGAGAGACCAGAGCAAACAGGAAAACAGTCTTACATACCTGATTCCTAATTAGCATGACAGGTGACAGAAATCAGGCAGCAGACAAACTCTGGTTTGGATCTCTCATCCCTCAGTTCCAGCGCTTGCCAAACTGTGGGATGGAGTGTATGTATTATAAGGCTGCACTCCCAGGCCAAACAGGATAGAAACTGTTTAGTATCCTGGGAGCCCTATATACGGTATTTATTACCATCCCCTGGTTTCTGTCACATATCCTCCCCCCCAGCTCAGACCTCGAGGGATGAGCGACCATGGATATTAGGGAGTGCATCCTTGACAACCCGTCAGCATTGCCATGTTTGTGCCCTGACCTGTGTTCCACAGAAAATTTAAAGGGTTGTAGGCTTAGGAACCACCTGGTCACTCTAGCATTCTTTTCCCTGTTTTGACACATCCAGGTAAGGGGTGCATGATCTGTGACCAACCGGAATTTTCTCCCCAACAGGTAGTATTTGAGCGTCTCTACAGCCCACTTTATTGCGAGACACTCTTTCTCTACTATGGAGTAATTTTTCTCCTGGGGATTTAGTTTCCTACTTAAATAAAGGATGGGGTGCTCCTTACCTTGAGACTCCTGGGAGAGTACCGCCCCCAGCCCTACCTCAGATGCGTCGGTTTGGACTACGAACTCTTTGGAGAAGTCAGGTGTGACCAACACTGGTTGGGCACAGAGAGCTTCTTTCAGGTTTCTAAAGGCTTGTTCGGTTTCGGGGGACCACTTTACCATTAGCGGTCCTCTTGCTTTTGTGAGGTCAGTTAGTGGGGTTGCCTTAGTTGCAAAATTGGGAATAAACCTTCTATAGTACCCAATTAACCCCAAAAAGGTCCTTACTTGTTTTTTTGTAACTGGCCTTGGCCAATTTTGTATCGCCTCCACTTTGAGTGTTTGGGGTTTGAGTAAACCTCTGCCAATAGAATATCCCAGATACTTGGCCTCCTCCAGACCAATAGTGCATTTAGCGGGGTTAGCAGTTAGTCCAGCAGACCGGACTGCGTCAAGCACAGCTTGGACCTTTGGAAGGTGGGATTGCCAATCCTCACTATGGATTACCACATCATCCAGGTAGGCGGAAGCATACCGAGCATGTGGTTTTAAAATTTTATCCATCATTCTTTGGAATGTGGCAGGAGCTCCATGTAAGCCAAAAGGCAACACCTTATACTGAAAGAGGCCGTCTGGGGTTGAGAAGGCTGTCTTTTCTTTTGCCCTTTCTGTGAGGGGAACCTGCCAGTACCCTTTTGTTAGGTCTAGGGTTGTGAGATATCGGGCTTTGCCCAGTCTCTCTACAAGTTCATCTACCCTGGGCATAGGATAAGTATCAAATTTTGACACCGCGTTTAGTTTCCGGTAGTCATTACAAAACCTTGTTGTACCATCTGGCTTTGGGACTAAGACTATAGGGCTGTTCCACCCACTTTGGGATTCCTCAATTACACCTAGTTTTAGCATTTTTTTAACCTCTAAACTTATAGCCTTTCTTTTGGCCTCCGGGATTCGGTACGGTTTAAGGTTAACTCGGACCCCCGGTTCAGAGACTAGGTCATGTTCAATTACGCTAGTTCTACCTGGCTGTATAGAGAAGATTTCTTTGTTTCTTCTCACTAAATTCTGAACCTCTCGTTTCTGATGAACAGACAGGGTTTCAGCTATGCTAACCTCTGGGTCAGTTTCTTGATTCTCTGATGGACCTGGGGGCACTAGGGTTAACAAGACTTCTCTATCTTTCCAGGGCTTGAGTAGATTTATATGGTAAATTTGCTCAGGTTTCCTCCTACCTGGCTGTCTTACCTTATAATTTACTTCTCCCACTCTTTCCAAGACCTCATATGGCCCATGCCATTTAGCAAGGAATTTACTCTCCACGGTGGGAACCAGAACTAGTACCCTATCACCTGGAAAAAAAATTCTGACCCTAGCACCCTTATTATACGTATTCCTCTGTGCTTCTTGAGCTTTCTCCATGTGTTCCCTCACTATGGGTAGGACTGCAGCAATGCGGTCCTGCATCTGGGCAACATGCTCTATTACACTTCTGTAAGGGGTAACCTCATGTTCCCAAGTCTCTTTGGCTATATCCAATAAGCCCCTTGGGTGTCGGCCATACAATAGTTCAAACGGGGAGAAGCCTGTGGATGATTGGGGAACTTCCCTAATGGCAAATAACAGGTACGGTAACAAACAATCCCAGTTTTTCCCATCTTTATCAACCGCCCGCCGTAACATGCTATTTATGGTTTTATTGAACCTTTCCACTAAACCATCTGTTTGTGGATGATAGACTGAGGTTCTGAGATGCTTGATTTTTAGGAGTTTACATAGCTCTTTTGTTACTTGGGACATAAACGGTGTTCCCTGGTCAGATAGAATCTCTTTAGGAATTCCGACCCGGGAAAACAGAACTACTAACTCTTTTGCTATGTTTTTAGCAGAGGTGCTACGTAGGGGAACTGCCTCCGGATATCGGGTGGCATAATCCAATATTACCAATATATGCTGATGTCCACTAGCAGACTTTATTAAGGGTCCTACTAGATCCATAGCAATCCGGTCAAATGGTACCTCTATTATGGGAAGGGGTACCAATGGGCTGCGGTACGCCTTGAACGGGGCGGTGATCTGACATTCTGGGCATGAGGAACAATAATTCGTAATTTCTGCCAGAACCCCAGGCCAATAGAAGCTTCGGAGAACCTTTTCTTTTGTCTTTTCCACCCCTAGGTGTCCCCCCAATGGATGACTATGTGCGAGGTGTAATACTACGTTACGGAATGTCCGTGGTACCAACAATTGTTTAGTTGTAACTGATTTCCTTTTATCAACCCGATATACTAGGTCGTTCTCTACCTCGAAGTAGGGGAAATCAAGTGACCTATCTGGTTGGCCAGGAGTACTATTCTGGTCCCGTATATTTCCCCTTGCTACCGCTAATGTGGGGTCCTCCCACTGGGCCTTCTTAAAACTCCAAGGACTGACCTCTAGGTCAGCGAGGGTCTTATCCGGTTCTGGGGTGGTAAGTGTCTGATCAACATCTTGATTTGGGGTATTCCCTACCAAAGTAGTGATGGGGAAGGGAATTTTACAGCACTCCTCCTTTTCCCCCTTCTTATTTGGGCCCTCGTCAACCTCCATTTCTGAAAAAGGGAAAGGATTTGTTTCTTCTAATACTTCGTTATGGTCCGCTATTGAACTCTGGGCACTATTCTGAGCGGGGGACCACATTTTTAGAAAATGGGGAAAGTCGGTCCCTATTAACACATCATGTGCCAGTTTGGGTACAATACCCACCTTGAAATCTAAAGAACCAAACTCTGTTTCAAAAAAAACATCAACAGTGGAATATTCATGATTATCCCCATGTATACAACAAATTGCCACTCTTTGTGAACTGTTTCCCTGTTTCTTCTTAATGGGCAAGAGGTATTCGGACACTAGTGTGACCATGCTCCCAGAGTCAAGAAGTGCCCGAACCCTCCTACCATTAACCTTTACAAATGCCCACAAATGGTTATTCAAGGGGTCCTCTGGGCTAGGGCCCATACATTGGGACAACAGCGCATAAGGTTCCACGCTGTTGCATTGCATGGGCTCATCATTTAGTGGGCAGATTTTTGCTGTGTGGCCCCTCTCATGACAATTTACACATTTAGGTACATAGTCTGTGTCCCACTTAGAGCCTTTTCCCAGCTCCCCATGTTGGCTATTGCCCTTAGTGTGCGAACCACTGTTGCTGGTGCTGCGTGAAGGTGGTCGCCGCTCTTCAGCACCCCTTAACCCCGGTACCCTTTTACCGTCTCTGGAAGAGTCCTGGAACCTTGGGTAGTGGGTTTGCTCCACGACTGTTGGTTGCGGGTTCTCTTCTGCTGCATTGTACCTTTCTACGAGGGCCACAAGCTCATCCGCATTGTGGGGGTCACTCCGACTGACCCAACGGCGTAAGGCAGAGGGAAGTTTTCTCAAGAACTGGTCCATGACCAACCGTTCCACGATGTGGCTGGCTGAGTTGATCTCGGGTTGTAGCCACTTCCGGGCGAGGTGGATGAGGTCATACATCTGGCTTCGGGTGGCTTTATCCATCGTGAAGGACCATGCGTGAAACCTTTGGGCGCGAACAGCCGTGGTTACGCCGAGGCGGGCGAGGATCTCGAACTTCAATTTTGCATAGACGTTAGCTTCGGCTGGCTCTAGATCAAAGTAAGCCTTCTGGGGTTTGCCGCTTAGGAAGGGTGCGATTAGACCAGCCCACTCAGCTTCTGGCCATCCCTCTCTCTGTGCCGTGCGTTCAAACGTGAGAAGATAGGCTTCCACATCATCCGAGGGTCCCATCTTCTGAAGGTAGTGGCTTGCCCTGGTCATTTTCGGGACTGGGGCTGCCTCTGCCAGTGGAAGGTTACTGATAGACCCCCTTAGGATCTCGAGTTCCTGCTGTAAGCCCTGGGCGAACCGTTGTTGCTCCTCTCTCAGCAAGCGGTTTGTCTCTTGCTGGTTTGCATTCGCCTGTTGCTGGTTTGCATTAGTCTCTTGCTGGTTTATTGACAGCCGTTGCTGGTTTGCATTAGTCTCTTGCTGGGCTATTAACAGCTGTTGCTGGGTTTCATTCGCCTGTTGCAGGGCTGCATTAATCTTTTGCTGGGCTTCATTCACGTCTTTCTGGACAGCGACATTGCGTACCAGCGCACTCACCACGTCTTCCATCTTGTTTGGAGAGAGAGAAAAAAAACTTTTTTTTTTTTATTTATTTTTTTAAGTTCTTTAACCCGCAGACCTTTTAGTGTTCTGCCCGCATTCTCCACCATATGTGACAAACGGCTTACTCTGGGGCTCCGTCGTTTGTCCGGGACTGTTTAGAACACGGTCTTTTAGGGTAGGTTAAATGATGAGGCGTCACGTACTGTTCCTTTAAACAGGCTATGCCTGGTTTATTCAGTCCCAGGCACTGAGACTGCCACAGTGCATACAACAGAAAACAGATCAAAACAAAAGCTGCTCACCTGAGCGATAACTTAACTTAGATATCCCTGACTCAGGGTTGGAAGTGGCTTTTCCACTTCCAACATCAAAACACGGTACTTTTGCAGTCTTACACAAATGAACAGAAAGATTGAACCTGTTTGGGGAAGAGGCTTCTCCCCTCTGTAGTTCAGCAGCCTTCCAGCCTCCTGGCTCTTGTGGGGAGACCAGAGCAAACAGGAAATCAGTCTTTCATACCTGATTCCTAATTAGCATGACAGGTGACAGAAATCAGGCAGCAGACAAACTCTGGTCTGGATCTCTCATCCCTCAGTTCCAGCGCTTGCCAAACTGTGGGATGGAGTGTATGTATTATAAGGCTGCACTCCCAGGCCAAACAGGATAGAAACTGTTTAGTATCCTGGGAGCCCTATATACGGAATTTATTACCATCCACTGGTTTCTGTCACAATATGTATATACATACATTCACGGACACTGAATGGGTGTATTCTATGTGACTTTTGTATGGAAATGCATTGTTTTTTATGCTGTATTATTGCCCCTGTATTTTATGTATATCTATCTATATGGATGGACATACAGGGATAATAATTGATTGTTTTGCTAATGTTTATGTTCTTTTCATGTATGGCTAATGTATTTATCATCTTTATTTTGTCATTGTTGTGAATAATGTAATTTGTATTTAGGTAATGGCTTCTTTATGATACTTAGATTAGAATGATGGTTGTTAATTTAAATTAGAATTGTTTTGGCAATGGTTTGGCTTTAGGAATTGAATAGGGAATTGTATAATTGATTTGTATTGTATTGTAATTGTTTGAGGAAATTAATTAATTGATTAATGCTAATTGTATTGATGTTACTTAGTTTCTAATTGATTTTCATGATGGCATTGGTGGTTAGGGGACATTGTTCCTATTGTATTTTATTGTTACATATATTTTGCATAGTGTTACATGATGCACAGATTAATTGCATCATGTTCACACTCAATTCATTTGTGTGACATTTCATAGACATTTGTGTAGCTGCAGTTTCTTTTTTTTATATTTACAATGACTGATGGATTTATTTTAACATGCAATGTGGTGATTTTAAGATTAAAAATGCATGTTTTGATTTTGCATGTTTTATGTGTTTAATAATGGGCAAATAATCTATTATCCATATCTGGATAATAGTTATTTGGCACATCAATGTACTGTTGGTTTTTTTGGGGGGGGATGTATGTACTGAATGTATAGGTCCGGTTTATTTATTTTACATTCAGGGTTGGTTCCTTGGTTCTGCGTGAGACCTCTGGAGACCACCTGCGGTATCCTCGGGTATCTCACGGGTATCTGGCTGGTGGTTCCACGGGTGCCACCTGTGGGGAAGAACCGGTGGCCTCACATCTGTGGGGGCACCGCGGACCCGTAGTGTGTGGGGAAGAACCGGTGGTCCCACATCCGTGGGGGCACCGCGGACCCGTAGTGAACACTTGTGAGTCCCCAGACCCCCGTGAGAACCACCAGAGGCCCCGCAGACACCTGTGGGTCTGACCTGGGGCTCCCAGACATTTGCGGGCCTACCGTGGAGACCCAATTGTGGCCCACGGTGACTCGCGGAGACCACCTGGGGGCCATGGCGCTTGGCGGGACCCACCAACAGGCCTCCACCAACAGGCCTGTGTGAAACAAGTTGCTGGTACTCTGTAGGTCTGTCAAGTGACCCAGTGCAAAACGTGGTATATCAATAGTGGCGCTCTAATATAAATTCTATACACGTATTAATCTAATATTAATATATAAACCATAAATTAAATAAGTTGAAGTGATACAAACAAATCCTTTGAATGCTGCTGTGACCCAGTGCAGGACTGCTCTCTCAATCCCAGGTGAGTATGACGACGTGGTGATCAAAGAGATTCACAGCCAGCTCGTCAACCGGAACTCCCCAAGTCTCGCTGACGTCACATCCGCCCTGCTGGAACGCAGTCGTGAGATGCACGCCGAGTATAAGGGAAGGAAAACAGCCCAAAGACACCGGAGGCGAGATCCATTGCGTGTCTAAATGCTTTTAAATAGCATACATCATGTGAGTGTATTGTAATATTTTTACCACTTTAATACATTTTTATCCAGATCGCACTATGTTGGTTTTTCTGTGTTTAACCACTTAAGGAACACATTCCCACATCAAGGCTCCAGTCAATTCATCCCCACTGCAGAGATATATCCAAAGATACCTTTATGCACACAGCATCATCCTCACACTTGTGAGTATACTACTATTAGACCTAAAGAAGAGTAATTATCTGTCACAATACTGCACCATCAGTTTTATTTTTTATTTCCACATGTTTGCGCTTCCCTTTGATCACCACGCTGTCAGGTGACCCGCCAGGCCTGCTTGGGACTCGCGTTGGGCTGGGGTATGAACCCTGTATGTAAATGGATAAATCATGTATTTATGGGGGTCACAGAGGGTGGGTTATGTATTTAATAAATAGAATGATGTTTATTGTGGGGCTGTGTGTTGTTTTTACTGTGGGTACTGGGGGTGGGGGAGGTGGTATTGGCCCCAAGGGTATGTGGGTAGGCCTCCCTTGTGGGTAGTGGGTGAGGGTGGTTAGGCCTCATGGGGTGTGGGGTTAGTGGGGGAGGGTATGTAGGCCTCCTGAGTGGTGGGTGAGGGTGGGTTAACCTCTTAATGACTGTAGCGGTTAATAAACACAATGGTGATTAAGGGATAGGGGACATTACATTGGCTATTGTAATTGTTGTGCATGTTTTGCAGCATCGGAGGGGAATGGCCAGAATGAAGATGAGGATGAAGACGGCCTTCATCGTAGGTGCCTGTAAAAGGTAAGTGTAATATGTTTTGACTGTATTTATTGAATGTTATATGTATTTAAAATGGCCAAATGCATTATTATCCATATTTGGATAATAGTAATTTTGGCCATTACTGTATGGTATGTGTTAGGTGGGTGTATTTAGTTATAATTATTGTTTATTATTTTTGGAGGTGCAACATTGGTACCGCAGGCCTGCGGGTACCCCGGGACGGCCGCGGGGACCCCCGGACTCCCGCAGGAACCCCCGCACTCCCGAGGGGACCCCCGCTTGGTGAGCCGGTTGCCCCCGGACACACGCGGGGTCAGCCGGGGACACCCGTGCGACCCCGGGCTCCCTCGGGGACCCCCCGGGGTCAGCCGGGGACACCCGCCGGCCTGCTGTATGGGTTTTGCGCATGCAAAAATAAAAAGCAAGAATTTTTTCTAAGTCCAGATTTCTTTGCGTCTACTCTGACCTGGCGTGTTCTGATCAACGCAACTTTCGCGTACGCTATGGTTGCGTTGTTTAGTGCATCCCGCTTAAGGGCAGAATTTAACGCAAAAAGGGTTGCGAACATGCGAAGTTGGACTTAGAAAAATTCCTGAAAAAAGTCATTTTTTGAGCGCAAAGTGCCTGTTTGCGTTGCTTAGTGCATCGGGTTGAGCAAAAAATCACGTTCAAAGAGCACTTTGCGGTCTAAAAGTGACTTAACGGAGCTTAGTGCATAGCCCCCACAGCGTGATCACAGAAACGTTACTAAAAATCAGAAAGAATCTGGATTACAGTTTAATGAAGACATTTGTTTCCAAGTAAAGCAGGACATTTAGCTAATTAATATAATTTACATCTCTATTACAAGTGTGAGGAAATTCCGTTCTCATAAGTTTTAAGTGCATCTTGATGTGCTATGATTCTCAGCTGGTAACGGAGATCATTTCCAATACAGTCCTACTTTGGAAACTGAAATTATGATGCATCACATAATGTCAAGTGTTTTAACGAATCCTGTAAGAGGAAAATGGCTATGACAGAATATAAAAGATGTAAGAGCGATGTGATCCTCCTACAGGAGACGCACTTTAAGAAAGACAATATCCCCTCATCCATTGATAAAATACAAACAGGTTTTTCATTAGACTGCGCCAGCAAAAAAAAGAGGGGTCACGATTCTATTTAATAACAAAATTCCATTTAAAGTTAACCACTCTAAATCAGATGGAGATGGCCAATATCTAATCCTAGCAGGATCTCTCTACGGTCAGGACCTGACCTTCGCCAATGTTAATGCCCCTAACGAAACCAGTGCCAAATTCTTCACTAAATTCTTCTGTACCCTAAAAAAAGTAGCTAGGGGTAGGATTGTAATTAGACACATATGTCACAAACACAATAGATTTATAGTTAGTGATTATCGTTGCAATCGCCCCCCCTTTTTTTTGTTTGCAATAGGGAAAGAATGTTTGCCATATAGTGTATGGAGCTGCTGAATCCCCTGGAGATACAAAATTGCAGAGTGTCAGTAGAATACTCTGTCTGTGCTCTTGTATCTTTGCATTAGCTGTTTAAACGCAGGGTTTTTTGAATGCCTGGTTTAAAAAATCCCGCGTTCAAACAACTGATGCACAGATACAAGAGCACTGACAGTGTATCATCCTAACACTCTGCAACTTTGTATCTCTCGCGGATTCACCAGCTCCATATATGGCAAACAGGCTTACGCTACTACAGTAGCTACATTGTGACCAGAGATACCAAGAAACACTGCTACCACCCATTGGAATTAGTCACTGAACGAGAACGCACATGAACCTATCATTGCATAATTATGGTCATACTCACTGTAGACGGACGTTCACAGACGTATACAATTGGAGACTTTTGTAAGGTGAAATTATAACAAGGCTTTATTGTGCCTTTTCCTTTTCATCAGGAAACCATCCAAACACAGGGGGGGGGAACAAAGCTTCTATTCACTTGGGAGTATTTCTAGTGAAATACTATGCAATTAATTCACAACTCCCTAAGTTAAGCATGTCTCCCAGCCCCAAACACATAGCATGAAATAAGCAGATATAAGAAGTCTCTTAAGAATGAAAGTCTTATCTGTTCCTTGGAGGGAAAATCTCCTCTGTTCCTGGTTCAGCTCCCTTCCCTCAGGGTGTGTCAGCATTCAGGTTTAGAAGTTTTCCCTGTGTCTTGTAAGCAGCTCTGCTGTTTCTTCTGGCAGGGCTCAAGACTGTTGTGAGAGTCAAAGACAATCTCTGCTCTCTCTGCAAAGTTCAGCTCAGGTATGAGCTAAGGAGACACCTCCTGTCTCAACAGACAGGCTTTTGTAAGCAATCTAAATCAGGCAGGTGGTGTTTATTAATTGACTACCAGCAGTTAACCACCACACTGCTAGATTAAAGGCACATTACTTGAACAGGGATTACTCCCCTGTTACATACCTCCCCTGTTTGTGGGAAGCTCGGGCTTGCCACGGCCAAAGCCAATCCTTCCACTCTCATTCTAGATATCTCTGTGACTTGAATGAGAGTGGATGAAGGAAGAGAACCCTCAGTCCTGCTGGGATTGGAGCCCTTTCTCCAGTTTATTCGTGTCTCCTCCTGAAGGTGTTTGAGATCAGCACCCCTCAGTCGCTCGAGGAGGACTTTTTCCAAGTATAGTTTTTTTTCTACTGTACCTGCGCGGTCATGAGATTTCCCTCATGTTGGGTGTTTGTCTTATTGTAGGCAGACTGTATAGCAGCAGTTGCAGAGCGTTTAAAAACAGCCCTTTGAGTTTTCTGCTCTTGAAGCTGTCTCTCTGTCTTTTTCCCACTCAATCGGGTTGCTCGTTCAGCCTCTTTGTGATTAAGTTGCAATTCCACATCCACTTCAAGAGAATGTCCCATCTTTTCAGCTTCATCAGCTAAGGATTCTTCTGGTTTTGATTCAGCACGTGTACCTTCTTTTGTTGCCTGTTGGGTGGCTGAAGGTTTTGCTAGTGCTTGTTTAGGTGGTTCAAATTTTGCAATCTTGTCTTTCAGACGAGCAGTATTCCCAGCTCTCACTGTACCCTTGTCTTCATGGGTTTTTGTGGCCGTGGGATAATGACGCTTAGTCAGGGTCAATACTTGTCCTTGTAGGACTGTAATCTCATCCGCGAGAGATCCCTATTTTTTGAGTGCGTCTTGCAAGTCTCTTCTCAGGGAATTTATCTGCACACTTTGCTTTCTCTGAGTCTGTATCAGTGTCTACTTCATATTCTGGAGCTCTGTAATTTTTGTCGTCAAGGTTGCCGCTGCGTCTGTTTTCTCCTTGGTGTACTGACTCAAGGGAATGGAAAAGTCTCTCTGTCTCTCCAGCTCTTGCTCCAGTTTCTGAGCCTTCTCACGCTCCCTCTCATACAGAGTCACCTGGTATCGAAGCTCCACCTCCAATGATGCTCTGGTGACATGCATCGTGGCCTTTAGCTCCTCATACTGCTCTGTGGGGACGTACTGGGTATTCAGACGTTCCTGCAGCGCTTGTACCTCTTTAGCAGCCTGCAGCTTTTCTTCCTGCAGCATTTGCTGCTTCTCCTCAGCATACTGGAGGTGTGTACGCAGACCTTGCAGTTGGTTCTGCAGTCGGTGCTCTTCTTCAACTTTTCCTTGACTTCTTCTGTCAACTGAAAAATTTCTTCTTTCAGTTCTAAGTTTTTTCTTTTTAATCTTGAATTTTCTCCTTTTTCAGTCTCTGTATTCTTCAGGGCCTCATTGCAGTCCTCCTTCATTTACGCACATCTGCTTTGAGAATGACAATCTCCTGGCGTGAGACTTCCTTCTCTAGGTTGAGGGTCTGAAGCTCCTTCTCAGAGACTTTGAGATCTGTATCAAGATTACCAATAGTTTCTTTAGAAATGTCCAGCTCCTCAGTGAAACTGTGTAGTTCCTTTCTGAAAACTTCCAGGTCTGTGCGGCAGCTGTTGGTCTCATGATGTGAGGCATTCAGTGCTCTGCGGAGTGTCTGAACCTCTTTCTGAGATACATCCACTTCTATCCAGACACTGTTGACCTCCTGTTGTGAGGCATTCAGCTCTATGCGAAGAGTGTGAACCTCTTGCTGGAAGACTGTCATCTGCTTCAGTGCCTCCTCATACTTCCGCTTTAGCGTAGCCACCATTTTATCAGATTGGCTCTGCTTTTCATCCATGGTGGAAATAGTAGCCTTTGCAGTATCTAGCTCAGTCTTGAGATCGTCCAATTCTGTCCTGGCTAAAGAGTAAATTGTGAGCACATCTTTTTGTAGCCGCACGTTATTTTTCTTAGCTCTGTGTAACCATCTTCCTTTTGTTTCAATTGTTCACGGAGCATATCACAATCATGCCTGGCATTTTTCAGGGCATCTTCAGGGCCGGTCAAGGGATTGTCACTCACTGGTTCCGGCTCCACTTCCCTGGGATGGTTGGTTGAGGGTTCCTCACTGTTGGCACTGGACAGACACTTCTTTGGGGTACACGACTTCTGCCTTGGGCCCTCTGGATATTCGGTTAACCGCGGGACGAATTCACCATTTACTCTAGGCTGCAGGGCAATTCAGTCCCCCTTTTCCTCCACAGGATCTGCGGACGTGTCTGTTCCTTCCACGGTAAGTGAAGAACCGCTTTTCTTTTTCCGCTTTTTTGTATTGGATGACTCCGTCCCATCCGGAATACTGGGGTCTCCTTCTTTATTTGATACTTTAGCAGCTTCATTATATACGCCAGGCTTTTCTTGCGGTTGCTTTAGCTGACAGAAATATTGGGTGATCTGCTGCTCCCGCTCTTTCTCTTGTCGACCATATTCGTCATCATAGAGGGAGGTCTTTTCTGTTCCTGCCGAGTTCAGGAACCCCCACCATTCTTGGGGTGTTTTGTGGCTGTGACTCAGTTCGGGTTCCCCGTAAGAGATGTCTTCCTCTTTATTGGACTGGAAGGGCCACTCTTCCGTGGGGTAGGGTTCATTACAGGAATGCTGCATCTTGTCCTCCATTTTTAGGCTATCAGGTGTAATTTTCTTCCTGACCTCAGGAGGCACTATTGCAGCTGTTTCCACTGTATTTGCTAGAACCCCCAATTGTGGTAGTCCTACAGATGGGCATATTTTTCTTGTAGAGGTCGTAGCTCTCACAGGCCTCTCTGTAGACTTTTCTTTCTTGGGTAATTTTTTTTCAACATCAGCAGTACTCTGCATGCATTTTCTCTCATCAGGTAAACAAGATGTGCAGATGCTAGGTAAAAACATCTATTTGCTTTACTATATTTACTTGCTAGGTAAATCTCGCATTAGGTATGCTGAATGTGTGGTTGCTAGGTAAAAAAAACCTTCTGTTTGCTTTACACCATTTACTTGCTAGGTGCAATCCCTCTGCTTCAGCAACAGAATTTGGTTTTCTGCCTGAGTTCAGTAATTTTCAGTCTCATCTTTGGGTATTATGGCATTCACACTTCACACTTTGGGTGTCTGTTTTGCTCCCAAGATATATATAGGTAGACTTTTTTACTTGCAGAAAAAAAAACATTCTTTGCAGTGGACTATTTCTTTCATTCCCGGCAGGGTGACTCAACACTCAGCAATTGGCTTTGAAAAACCTTTTACACAGTTCAGCAATCCCTTTTTCCCCTATTGGGCAATTTTACACTCAGCATTTGTTTGCTAAAATTCCCCTGTTTCAGCACAGTCTTGTATCAATTTTCATACTTTTCTGCA
The DNA here is from genome assembly GCF_040206685.1 of Ascaphus truei. Classification (NCBI taxonomy): domain Eukaryota; kingdom Metazoa; phylum Chordata; class Amphibia; order Anura; family Ascaphidae; genus Ascaphus; species Ascaphus truei. Next base: position 71,268,276 of record NC_134485.1, on the reverse strand, counting down.
TATACTCCATTCACAGCTGGTAGCCCTATGCGGTGTGGCAACCTGTATTTGCAAAATCAGTACCACTCGTGGGTCACCATCTGTATTCACTGCTTCAGCGAAACTTTTGAAAACAACAATTACCTATCCCCTTTTAAGGGCTGACTCACTTCTTGAACCCTGACTATGCTGGAAGGCAAAACCCCTATTTCAATGACCATATTACACTTTGTGACAGGCAAATAAGGTTTAGCTGCTTCAGCAGTTTCTCTGCTCTTGGGATTGGGGCAAAGAGTCCATCTGTGGTTTTGTAAGTTTCAGTGCAGTGTAAGTTTAGGTGGTGTGTATCCCTTTAACTCTGATCACTGCTGCATGAGATTTTTTTTTCTAAGTTGCTCAGACTGTTTGTAGGCAAAAAGCATAAAAAAAGTTTCACATAAAAAATCTCCCGTCCTTTTTAACTTCAAAGACACCTCTCGTCCCACTTCTGACACCATATGTAGACGGACGTTCACAGAGGTACACAATTGGAGACGTTTGTAAGGTGAAATTATAACAAGGCTTTATTGTGCCTTTTGCTTTTCATCAGGAAACCATCCAAACACAGGGGGGGGGGGGACAAAGCTTCTATTCACTTGGGAGTATTTCTAGTGAAATACTATGCAATTTATTCACAACTCCCTAAGTTAAGCATGTCTCCCAGCCTAAAACACACAGCATGAAATAAGCAGATATAAGAAGTCTCTTAAGAATGAAAGTCTTATCTGTTCCTTAGAGGGAAAATCTCCTCTGTTCCTGGTTCAGCTCCCTTCCCTCAGGGCGTGTCAGCATTCAGGTTTAGAAGTTTTCCCTGTGTCTTGTAAGCAGCTCTGCTGTTTCTTCTGGCAGGGCTCAGGGCAGGGCTCAAGACTGTTGTGAGAGTCAAAGACAATCTCTGCTCTCTCTGCAAAGTTCAGCTCAGGTATGAGCTAAGGAGACACCTCCTGTCTCAACAGACAGGCTTTTGTAAGCAATCTAAATCAGGCAGGTGGTGTTTATTAATTGACTACCACCACCACACTGCTAGATTAAAGGCACATTACTTGAACAGGGATTACTCCCCTGTTACACTCATGGCTGCCATATGTTTTGGAATTTGGTGCCTGTATCATTTACCAGGCTTGTGAGCTTCTCCATCCGACAGACAAACCAGATTTTGTTTCAATTTTTTGCGATTACTGGAGAATCCTTTTGTTTCCAAAGTGGCA